>NW_026968116.1:0-127000 GCF_028390025.1 Pseudophryne corroboree | reverse complement strand
CTAGGGGCCACCCCAAAATGCCAAGGAAACACAAGTCAAGAGGGAACAGAGGCGGTAGAAAGAAGGAAAAATCCAAGAAAGATCTAACTCTAGCAACAAATAAAAAGCCCTCTAATGTATTTAATTTATCAAATAAGGTGTTAGATGAGAGCCAGCTTTCTCTGCTTGGTAGAGGATTAAAGTTTTCACCAACAAGCGAACCTAACATCTTCGATTCATATGTTGATTTAAATAGGTATGAATGCACTTTGTGCTGTAAACATTTCTTTGCTAAATAATGCCTCACTGAGCAGAGACTACTCCATCCCAATTGTACTAGACAGTAATGATCACGCTTTATTGTCAACTTTGGGGAAGCTTTGGGAGAAAAATCATGTAGATTGTGAGACAATTTCTCCCCCAAAGAAAATATATGATATCACCAACTCTGGACAGTTTAAACTCAAGTTGGAGTTATTCCCTATAACTGCAAAAAGTAGTAGTATCAAAACTTTTTATAAGATAATTTTGGAGGATTTCAAGAATCTATGCACACAGGATAAAAAACGAATCTCCAATTTATCAAAAAAAGAAAAAAGAGCACTTAATATACTTACCAAGGATACATCGGTAATAATTAAAGAAGCCGATAAGGATGGGGGTTTGGTGATACTAAACTGTGATGATTATATAACGGAATCGTTGAGACAACTTAATGATAAACACTTCTATAAGATATTATCTACTGATCCTACTAGGGAGTTTTTACTTGAATTACATTCACTGCTGAATTTGGCATTGATCTCGGGGGTGATATCCAGAGAAGAAATGCAGTTCCTACTTCCTTCGTACCCTGTCATTCTTATTTTTTATTATTTGCCCAAAATCCACAAATCTCTTATCATTCCCCCTGGGCGACCTATTATTTCCAGTATTAATTTACTTACTTCTAATTTATCCTTTTACATAGATTCCTTTTTACAACCTCGGGTTTCCTCACTGAGGTCACATCTTAGGGACACCACTCATTTTTTAAACCAAATTCTTAATATCCAGTGGGAAGACACCTATGCCTTTCTAACACTGGACGTTAATTCTCTCTATACTAATATTCCACACATAAAAGATCATGAGGTTATTGCCAGGAGATTGTGGATGATGACCTCAGTGAGGAACATAGATCTTTTCTTTTAGATTGTATACAATTCATTCTCTCTCACAAATATTTTTTATTTAATGACACTTTTTATCTTCAGGTGATGGGGACGGCCATGGGGACCAGGTTTGCCCCCAGTTATGCAAATCTCTACATGGGGGAGCTTGAGCAAACCCTAGTGTGGGAGAGCGTCTGGGAGGTGAACCTGGTCTACTATGGCCATTATATAGATGATCTTTTTATTATTTGGGATGGGAATCTTCACTCAGCATCTGCCTTTGTTTCACATCTTAATTCTAATACTTATAATTTATCTTTCACTTAACATTATGACACCACCCAAGTTGATTTTCTGGATACCACTCTCAAGATTGACAATAAACAGATTGTCACTTCTAATTGCACTATGAGTGTCAATACAAATACATACTTGAATTATCAAAGTGCACATTATAAACCATGGAAAGACACCATTCCCAAAGGTCAATTCATGTGTCTAAGACACAATTGCATGTACCTAGAAACCTTTAAAGAACAGGCACAAAACATGCTTGATTCATTCAGGACATGTGGATATCCAGAAGAAATACTACAAAGGGCCTTTTCAGAGGTAGCAACTATGGATAGGAGTCTGCTTTTGCAACAACATAAAAAGAAAAATGAGAAGAAAATGGATCCTAATAATAATAATAATAATAATAATAATGATAATACCTGTGGTTGTGGCTTCCACTATGTTGGGAGGACCACTAGAATGTTGAAAACCAGGTTTATGGAACATACACAGAACATAATTAATAAAAGCTCTACACATAGTATACCACAACATTTTAATAATTTTCATGATAGTAAACCAGACAGCTTATTATTCATTTGTTTAGAATCTATACCCCAGACTAATAGAGGTGGTGATAGATTCATTATACCATGTAAAAGAGAGATATATTGGACACTACAATTTCACAGTTTGCACCCTGGAGGGTTGAATGAAATGCTTGAACGCAATATAGTATTGTAGTAGGTGCCTTGTAGAGTAAGATCATCTTGTGAGATGAAATACAATGGTTATGGCCCCCTATATTTAAAAAAAATGATTACTTAAACAATACAGTATGAGAGAAAGGAAAAAGGAAAAATAAATATAACCCTACTCTTTGTTTCTGTTTCTGCTCTTGTTTCTATCTGTCCGTTGGTGTTCCAATCCTCAATGAACTAACCTCTTTGCATGTCTAAATAACATGATTTTAATCTTTTCAATGCTGAAGAGTTCTCACAGCATTATATTAATATAATTATATCTTTATAGATAATGGTTTCGTATAAACAAACCTTTAGTGTATTTATAATGATTATTTCATTGGCAAGTTTATGATTGGATGGTGAATGTTATCATACTTGCCAGATACTATGGTTACTAAATTGGACCTGTCGATATATACTTTTACAACAAGTGGTTATCTAGTAAGACCTTTTTCATTTGTCAATCAGAGATCATGTGAGCGGTGTCCGGTCACATGACCCGCAACCAGGAACTTAATCTGATATTTCAATAAAGGGTTCCCTGGTCACGTGACCGGACTCTGGTATTATTACCATGGCAACCAGATTGGGCTGATGTCACAGTGGGGATGGGCTTTTGTTTGGATCTCTCTCACTGGTTGAGGCGGGATCACATGAACGGAACCCGGTCACGTGGCCCACAGCCAGGAACTAAGGTGAAGTACCTTTTGTTTGGCTTTCAATCACTGGTTGAGACTTGATCACGTGATCGGAACTCGGTCATGTGACCCGCAACCAGGAACTAAATAGTTTTATCTCAATAGGAGATGATTTGATCATATGGCCGGACTACAAGATCGTAATCCCCTCTGGCAATTGGTCAGCGGTAAACACGTGACCGGGTGCAGGTCATGTGACCACACATCAGTTTTTATTCAATTTTGTGAAGCCCTTCTAATTGTGGAAATGTTAAGGTTTTAAGGTATGTGTTTATGTCCTAAGTACAGGTGGGATTGCCTTTTTGCTTTACATTTTTCAATATTAGTGACGGATAGGATAAATGATGTTTAAACATGTGTCAGCAATTTCCCCCATTAGAGGGGTATATAAGTGTGCTCCGGAGACACCAGTCTTATACTGCTCATGCTTCTGAGGAAACTGGGTGTTGTTCTGCCCAGAGAAACGCGTCAAGCTTGCCTGTCACCATCTCCAGTCACCATCTATTGGATTTACATGGACTTACCTCTAAATTGAGGATCTATTGTATTCAGATGTGGAAACCCTGTTGCATGACATCATAGCATTTCTGCCAAGGAACTGCCAAGAGAGACTATCCTGACTGGGTAACATCCTGTATAAATTAACTGATTGAGAGGTTCTGGGAAATAACGCTTGCCCTATTTCTATGTTACATTACCATTAGTGGTGACAACAATAGTGAGATGGTGTAGTGGAGAACTTTCTCATCCATTTTATAGTTTTAATAAAATTTGTGAATCTTTTACCTATCCGTATATTCACTATTAATATAATATAAAATATCCTAATTTATATCTATATATATTTTTTTAAGTGTTTTGATTAAGATTATAGGATAAACAACAGCGCTGGTCTTCTTCCTTTTTCTTGTGCTTCATAATACAAATCGTTTGTGCAGCAATCTGGTTATTAGAATTGGTGAACTAGTTTTGGAGGGCAGGTGCCTGTCAGTAAAATATACTATAAATTATACTGTAAATTGTACTACAGGTTGAGTATCCCTTATCCAAAATGCTTGGGACCAGAGGTATTTTGGATATGGGATTTTTCCGTATTTTGGAATAATTGCATACCATAATGAGATATCATGGTGATGGGACCTAAATCTAAGCACAGAATGCATTTATGTTACATATATACCTTATACACACAGCCTGAAGGTCATTTTAGCCAATATTTTTTATAACTTTGTGCATTAAACAAAGTGTGTGTACATTCACACAATTCATTTATGTTTCATATACACCTTATACACACAGCCTGAAGGTCATTTAATACAAATTTTTTAATAACTTTGTGTATTAAACAAAGTTTGTGTACATCGAGCCATCAAAAAACAAAGGTTTCATTATCTCACTCTCACTCAAAAAAGTCCGTATTTCGGAATATTCCGTATTTCGGAATATTTGGATATGGGATACTCAACCTGTATAAATTATAGTAACTGAGAAGAGATATGTATCACCCATGTATTGTAGGAGCTCATCAAAATTTATTTTTTGGTAGGGTGTGACCTGCAGTATATAGTCGTGGTAAAGAAATTAAATTAAAATCTCCACAAACTACATGGACTCATTATTACTTGCAGCAAATTCAACAATCAACTTTTGAAAAATGGTGTAGAGTAAATGTTTGAAGCATGCAAATTACAGAAAACATATAGCATATTGTGAAGAGAAACACTGGCAATAACAAATAGACTCTCTGAGTCAGTCTGTATGGATGATACTTCTAAAAGTAGGAATATTATTGTTAGAATAACCACCCTATGTGCCTTAGGTGTATTAAGGGCAACTGCCACCAGTGGCCAATTCAGCATTAACCTTACAAAAGCTGAATATCTAGGATCAAACGCTATCCCAACAACCAGCATTTGCAGGTGCAAAGTAAGGGTAAGAATGAACAAATTAATATAATAATGCTTAATTACAGAAGCTGACCCATATAATGTGAAGCAAAAACCCATTTTGATGATTGAGAATATTTTTCAATATACATCATACATCTTATAAAGTGGAAATACATCAGAATAACACCAATAGTAAGGATAAAGGGCCTAATACAGTATAACACACTTCTGCACATGTGCGCACGCGTGAGGGCTTAAACTGCTATCATCCAGCATTCTATAGGCATCAATGCTTCTAATGGGGGGGGGGGGGGGGGGGCGGTCTGGACAAAAGAGTTGTGGACCGTTTGTGTGGTGGTCTACAGTGGCTGCATGACATCACACGCAGGCGTTGTGATCTGAAACATGTCTTCCCAGTGACTGCCTTCACACTAGGCTGTGTAGGCAGGGGGCAACCCTTACAATGCAAGTGCATCACTGTATAGCAATGTGCTTGCATTTTAGTCAAGGGAAGGACCTGGCATGCAGCATGGCCTTGCCCTGTACTGGGTGGCCCCCCCGCATACTAGAGACATGAGTTGTTTTTCCCACAAAACTACAAATTCATGCTGAATTAGGCCCTAAATCATGAAATTATTTTTCAACAACTTAGCCCCCACAGTGTCAGTTCACCTCAAAATGATTATAGGGGGATAGCATAGTGTAAAACCATGAAATGATTAACTACACAAGATTATCATAGTAGTCGTTGACAATAAACACAGGCAGGAGGTCCGGTTCTGACTCTGGTGGTGAGGGGGTGACAGGTGCGACTCTAAAGGGTGTCTGCAGCATGGGTGGTTTGTCTAGGGTGGGTGTCCCACTGGTCAGCACTCCCATCTGTCACGGGTAGTGGGCGCCGCCATGTTGGAGACCACAAGCTACCACTGAAGTACCAATGTCAAGAGGGGGCTGGAGCATTTCAGCCAATACTTCACTACCTGCTCTGTCAAATGGGCCTGGCTGAGACAGAGGGGTTGCCTGTGCAACAAGTCACTTACTTTGGAAAACAGCTTGTGCTCTGAGCTCCCAATACTTTTGCAGTTCCGCTCACAGTTCTGCTCTAAGCCTTGGTTAATTCTCTGCCGCCCTGTCTTGAAGCCCCAGCTCAAACCAGCTGGATAGAAGCATCCCATGTGTCTTCTGCAAACTTCCACCTATGTGGGGGATTGAAGTAGGGGCCCACCGCCAGTTCACTCCAGTTTCAAAGTGCGATACTCTTGATACGCCAGGCCTCAGCTCCAGATTCTGTTATCCTTTAAATCCGGTTCTGCTCTGCATAATAGCATTTAAAACCAGCCCAGATCTTCTCTGCATTCCAGCAATCATAAGTAGCTGGTACTGCTCCACATCCTGGCAATCCTGTAAATCTGGATCTACTCTGTATTCTAGCATACCAATAGCTGATACAGTGTGCTTCAGAGTTGCTTTCAGCTTCAGGAACCCTCATCATTCCCTGTCCAGAATAAGACCCAAGGAGCAGAGGCATAACTAGGGTTCTCGGAGCCAAGCGCAAGATTAAGAATGGCGTGTCCCCATAAAAAAGACAAAGTAAAGCCAACAAGTGGGTATGGCCACATACCAGAAGGGGAATGGCCACTAAAAATGGGTTGTGCAACATGACACTTTACCTGTTTATTGTCACACTTGGAACATTTTGTTCAATTCCACATGCACTTTACCTATATGATGGTTTATCACAATGTGGAACCTCTGAAGAAATGTATTCACTGAGGTAGAAGGCATGTTCAGTCTGTAGTCACTATTCATGTAGGAGATCACATTGTCCAGAAGATGCCTGTTTGTGTAGGAATATTAACAACGAAAACAGCGGTTAAACCAGACTCCTCATGTAACCTATTTCAAATTCTGTCCCCTGCATCTCTCAGCCATACATCTCCCCCGCTGTGTCTCAGCCACATCATCATCTCACCCATGTGTCGTCTCTCAGTCACATTATGACCTCCTCCTGCGACGTAACTCAGCACATCATCACTTACCCCCTGAGTCATCTCTTAGCACACCATCACCATCCTCTGCATCATCACTCAGCACACCATCACTTACCCCTGCATCATTACTCAGGACACCATCACCTACACCCTACATTGTCTATTAGCACACCATCACCTCCCCATGTGTCATCTCTCAGCACATCATCACCTACCCCTGCATCATCTCTCAGCACACCATCACCTCCCTCTGCGTCATCTCTCTGCACATCATCATCTCCCACTGGGCATCATCTCTCAGCCAAACCATAACTCCCCCTGTGTTGTCTCCCCTATCATTATGTGGGGCTGATTCAATTGTTTTGGGCATCTAAAATTCAGTCTAAACAGGACTTTTAGAAGCCCAATCAATTATTACTACTCAGTTGTGTTTGGGTGCCCATGCACATTGCGCTTGTCGTGCCCAAACTAAAACTGCGCCCGTCTAAACTGGAAACAGCTAAATCCATCTAAACTCCTTGCTTTGGGCATCCAAACGGGCCAAACCCGTCTAAACTCCCTGCTTTGGGCATCCAAACTCCCATTTGGAAGCCCAAAGTGCTAAGTTTCTACACATATTTTCTCTCACCTCAGGAGGCTGTGAGAAAAAATGTCAGCCCCGCAACTACTCTAAATGGAGCAACAATTGAGTTGCTCCATTTTGTGCCCCCTGGTGCTATATCACAGGGAAAAATAATTGAACCTGCTCCTTTGTCTTCCTGTGTGTCCTCCCCTCCCCCAATTCTTTTGTTATGAACTGAGTCTCTGGAACTCAGGGGAGTGGGTGGCAACTGGGAAGTTCCAGTGATGCTGCGGCTAGATGTGGATTACCGCTGCTACACCTACCCTAACCACTGACTCCATTATTTCCCCCAGTGGTCAGTTGGTGCCTACAGAGCTAGTCTTCTACTATTGCAGTCACATTTGAATGGGCGAAAAGGTCAACAGACTCCAAAGCCCCCAGGTCTTACAAGGAAACAAAGCACCAACTGAGACTGAGAGTAAACAAGGGGAAAGCTAGCTAAGACTAGCGTGACTACAAACGGGAGAGAATATAAACAAAACAACAAACACATTATGTGCGGCACGACCGCCAAAATCCCCATATAGGAGCGAAGAAAGATGATTCCATAGCAACCAAAGGAGCACAATAAAGAAGTATTGCGGTCCAGCTGCCACATGCAACACTGTCGCAAACAAATCAACAAGGGCTGCATGGAACACCGCAGATGAAACAACATAAAAGAGGAATGGAAGATGCTACCTCTGCCGCTCAATGAGCAAAGCTGCTAACTCACGGTACCACGAGAGGCAAGCACAGGAACAAACGGAGCTCTGAGATGTATAGGAACCAGGCCAAATCCACTGAAAGCCGACCAGGGGCCAATCCAAACTCGATCCCTCTGACTGGAATGCAGACCACAGGAACACAAGGAGTAACAAGCTGGGACTGGAGACTGACCGAGGCAAACAGACTGACTCACAGGAAGCTATCACCAGCAGGGCTGCACTGTTCTGAACCTCATAAAAAGGCCCTGCTGGCCAATCATGGGAGAACCATCCAACCCTGCCCCCTGGATCCTAATTAACCCAGCTGTCACTTGGCACACTGAAAGCGACATCCTGGCTACTAAGCAACAGCCAGGACTGTATCAGAGGGTGGCTGCCTGGCATCTTCGGTCACCAGACAACCGGCCAGAGCAGGAGACCCCTTGGTGGAAGTGACACTCCAGGCCCATCACCCAGCAATGTCGTGTCCTGTCCCAGCTGCGGTGGCTAGCAGTACCACCTCCTTGAGGAGGGGTTAAGCAACCCCTAAATATGGGTTTATGAGGAAACTCATAGTAAAAAACTTTCTTGAGCTTAGGGGCATGCAAATCCTTATCTAGTCCCCAAGATCTCTCTTCTGGCCCATACCCCTTCCAATGGACCAAAAATAGAGCTGATCATGGGAAAACTTTGAATTCAAGATTTCCTCTACCAGGAATTCCTGTTGACCCTAAATATTCACAGGAGAACTACCCCTGATGACTTTCCGAGGGAATTTCCTGGAAATGACAAACTGCTTGAGCAGAGAACAATGAAAGGTGTGGTAAATCTTTAGCGATCTGGGAAAACGTAGCTGAAAGGCAACCGGGTTGATCTGCTTTATAATCAAAATGGTCCAATGAATCTGGGTCCCAACTTAGCCAAAGGTTGCCACACCTTGTCTCCCACCTTAAAGGTGAATAGATGTCGAAACTTGTCTGAAAAAATTTTATCCCAGAAGGTGGCCCTTTTAAGGGCAAGATGCAGCTTTCTCCAAATAGCCCTGAGGCGGGAAGTCAAAGGCAAACTCAAAGATGGATTATTGGGACTAAATGAATCGGCTCTGTGATGGCAGCTAATAACCAAAAAGAACGGAGACACCTTGGTGGATGAATAGCAGGTATTGTTGTAAGCAAACTCAGCCAGGGGAAGATATTCCACAAAATTGTTCTGAAGCTTAGAGGCATAACAACACAGATATTGTTTCAGGGATTGGTTTACATGCTCCGTCTGTCCTTTAGACTGTGGATGATATCCACAGGTCAGACTGAACTTCATGTTTAATGAAATGCCTTCCAGAGCCGGGCAATAAACTGTTGTCCTTGGTCTTAAACAATATCCGTGGGCAACCCATGCAGCCTAAAAACAAGGAGTAGAAACAGAATCGCCAGTGCCTAGGAGAACGGCATCCGCGGCAGAGCAACAAAATGGGCCATCTTGCTAAACTGATCCACCACCACCCAGATAACCTGGAACCCAGAGGAGAGTGGAAGATCTACAACAAAATCCATAGAAACATGTGACCATGGTCTGACTGGTACAGCTAGAGGCAGGAGTTGCCCAACGGGAAGAGATCGGGGCACCTTGTGCATGGCACAGTCTTGGCAGGAGAGAGCTAACTCTCTAACATCCCTGGTGATATTAGGCCACCAAACTGAGTGAGAGAGCAGCTCTAACGTCTTAGCAATATCCGGATGACCGGCAATCTTGCTGTTATGAAACTCTACAAGGAGACTCCCTCTCAAGAACACCGGAACAAAGAGATGGCCAGCAGGGTTGTTACTAGGAGCCTGATCCTGAACTTGAAGTAACTGTTTGTGCAGATCATGAGTGAGACCGGTTCAAATAGAGGTTGCCAGAATGATGGAGGTGGCAGGAGGTCAGACCTCATGAACAGGAAGGAAACAACGTGACAAGGCATCAGCTTTTGTGTTCTTAGAACCAGAATTATAGGTGATGATGAAATGGAACCAAGTAAAGAACAGCGCCCAGCAAACCTGACGGGCATTTAGATGCTTAGCTGACTAAATATACTGCAAATTTTTGTGATCCATTCTTTCTAGCCAGTGCCTCCATTCCTCAAAGGCCCATTTAATGGCCAACAGTTCCCTATTACCAACATTGTAGTTGGCCTCAGCAGAAGATAATTTTTTAGACAAGAAGGCACAGGGATGGTTCCAAAGACTAGGGGTCATCTTGGGATAGGACTGCACCCACCCCAACCTCAGAAGCATCTACCTCAACAATAAATGGTAGTTCAGGGTTGTGATGTCTCAAGATGGGAGCGATAACTAAGGCCTGTTTTATTGCCTGAAAGGCACACTCCGCCTGTGGTGATCATTTAGATGGGTTGCACCCTTTCTAGTCAATACCATAATGGGAGAAACCAATTCCGAAAAGGTGTGAATTAAGCGTCTGTAATAGTTGGTAGAACCCAAAAACCTCTGAATATCCTTAAGGTTAGTTGGTTGAGCCCAATCCAGGACTGACTGGAGTTTTTTGGGTTCCATAAAAAATCTCTCAGGTGAAATTATACATCCTAAGGACACCTCTGTGACATCAAATTCGCATTTCTCCAACTTAGCATATAAATAATTCTCCTGAAATTTTTGGAGCACCTACCAAACATGGAGACAATGTTGTTCTGGAGACTCAGAATAGATTAAAATGTCATCTAAGTACACCACAACCAATTTCCCCAGGAAGTCACGGAGGACGTCGTTTATAAGACCCTGGAATACTGCGGGGGCATTAGAAAGACCAAACGGCATGACAAGATATTCATAATGCCCAGATTGCACATTAAAAGCCATTTTCCACTCATCCCCAGATCTTATTTGGATGCGGTTATATGCACCCCTGAGGTCAAATTTTGGAAAAAAATTACAAAAAAGAACCCTGCCCTCATAGGAGACTAATAAACCCCTTTTTAATCTTGCAGGTAATCTTCCATGGCCTTGGTCTCAGGTCCAGACAGTGCATAGAGTCTCCCCTTAGGTAAGTGAGCATTAGGAATCAGATCTATAGCACAATCATAGGAACGATGAGGTGGAAGGGCATCTGCGTTACCTTTGGAAAATACATCCACAAAGTCCTGGTACATGGCAGGAATACCCTTTGAAGCAAATACAGGGACTTGCACAGGGTGAGGGATACATCTTATCAAGCAGTCAGAACCCCAATATAAAATCTACCCTGACCTCCAATCGATGGTCGGATTATGGTTAGTGAACCAGGGGTGACCCAAGACTAATGGCACAGCCGGACAGTGGGTGAGAAGGAGGTAACTTTTCTCAGAGTGCAACACACCCACCATCAACTGCAATGGTGGGGTCTGATGAGTAATCACCCTGTTGGAAAGAGGGCTACCATCCAGACCCCACATAGTAATTGGTCTACTAAGCTGGAGCTGCAGATTTCTAATTGCCCGGGCCCAAGTGTCATCCAAAAAATTCCCAGCAGCTCCACTATCAACAAATGCAGAAACAGAAGAGTCCCGACCCTCAAAGAATATCCCAGCAGGAACTAAAAGAGAGTTCTGTGAGGAGACTAGCTGAAGGCCTAAATGAACCCCCTCAAAATTCACTTGGCCTCTGCGTTTCCCTGTTTTTTAGGGCAGAAGCCAACTTTGGAAGGGAAACCTAAGGTTGTGTTCAAAAAGAATAGGATCCTACAGAGCTTCTTGGCACCTAGTCATTTCAAACCAGATTTAAGAACAGATAGTGGTCCTCGATCATGGTTATATGGAATGGTCCCTGTGAAATGCAGTTTTAAATGCAGCAGAACAGATTGTATTACTTGCCATTTTGTACTAATTAGAAGCACTCATTTTAGTTCCACTGCCCTTGGCACTACATTTGAGAACTCTAGTCTTATAAATTGCAGCACTACATACATAATCTATCTAATCACATGTGTTTGTGGTTTACAAAATGTGGGAAGAACCACTTGTACAATGAACATCAGATTTCTGGAACACAGACGTAATGTTTTAAAGGGTTTTTGTCAGCACAGCCAATCTCGATGTGCACTCCAGACATCAGGGGAATGTTAATGTCCTGCATCTTCAGGGAATAGAATACATTAGGATGACAGAGGAGGGGATATATTTAATACTCTCTGCAAAAGGGAAGCATTTTGGATTTTTGTCACTGGGTACTCTTTTTCCTGATCGATTAAATGAATCCATTGAGCTCAATAACATTTAGTAATGTCAATATAGATCATCTTCCCGAATTCCTTCTTCCTCCTCTGGCTGTCACCACTTATCTGGTTGCGTAGCATTGATCCTTTCTATTATGCTCGATTCTATTCTTTTTGTGGTTCTTAATTATTATCCTTAAGTATAAATATAATATACAGTAGGTGGTTATTTATTTTGAACATCTGATTTCCCCCACTAGTATGTGTTGCTTCTACTTTTGTGCTTGCTTCTTAGTATATGGATTTGTGTTAGTCACTCTAGAGCACAGATTCTCAAACACGGTCCTCAGGACCCCAAACAGTGCATGTTTTGCAGGTCTCCTCACAAAATCACAAGTGAAATAATTAGCTCCACCTATAGACCTTTTAAAATGTGTCAGTGAGTAATTAATACACCTGTGCACCTGCTGGGTTACCTGCAAAACATGCACTGTGTGGGGTCCTGAGGACCGAGTTTGAGAACCTATGCTCTAGAGCCTTAAATTAGAATAATTAAGTCAATCTTTCTACTTTCTATTTTCTGTTCAATCAATGGTCCATCGTGTGTGGTCGCTCTGGACCCATGATCTACTTGTGTGTTTTTTGTTATACACACAGGTTGTTTCAATTAGTTATTCTAGCCCATCTGGTTCTCCCTTCCTTTTTTATAAGACTCTAATTAACTCCTTATCTGTATCATCCATCTATATATGGGTAAGTTTGTGAACACCTAATACTACTATACAGGGGCGGATCCAGGAAAAAATGACGGGGGGGGGCACCTTGTGAAGGTGCGCGTGGCCTCACAACAAGGGCATGACATAGCAACAAGGGTCATGGCCTCAAAGGTAATGTCATATTCGTAAGACGGGAAGAGGGTGTCACTTTGGAGAGGCAGAGGGTAATAGGAGAGAGAGGGTGATGGGTTTATAGTGACGCAGGGGAGAGGAAGAGGGTGAGGCAGTGGGTGAAGGAGACATAGTGGGAGACAGAGAGGTAGTGGTTGACAGAGAGAGGGTGACAGTGAGAGGCAGTGTGGATAACACCGGGGAAAGGGTGACGAGGAAAAAGTGGGTGATGCCAGGGGGAGGTGGCAGTGGGTAACAAGTAGAGGGGGACAGGGAGAGGCAGTGGGTACCTAAGGTCTCTGTAGGAGTAGGAGGGAGTAGTGAGACATTTGTAGTGAGGTTTACAGAGACATGTGGGATGAGTGTAGGGTCTTCTGCTGTGGAGTGAGGACAGGGTCTTCTGTGGGATGAGGACAGGGTCATCTGCTGTGGGGCGAGGACATTGTCTTATGCTGTGGTGTGAGGACAGGGTCTTCTGTTCTGGGGTGAGGACAGGGACTTATGCTCTGGGGTGAGGACAGGGACTTCGGCTCAGGGGTGAGGACAGGGACTTATGCTCTGGGGTGAGGACAGGGACTTCTGCTCTGGGGTGAGGACAGGGACTTCTGCTCCAGGGTGAGTACAGGTTCATCTGCTGTGGGGTGAGGACAGGGTCTTATGCTGTGGGGTGAAGACAGGGACTTCTGTTCTGGGGTGAGGACAGAGACTTCTGCTCTGGGGTGAGGACAGGGTCATCTGCTCTGGGGTGAGGACAGGGTCTTCTGCTCAGGGCTGGTGCTAGGGTGTTCGGTGCCCTCCTGCAAACTATCAATTTTGCACCTTTCTACAAATACCGATCTCATCCTCAGAGCTGTAACTAGACATTTTGGTGCCCCCCCACCCCCAAGATCAATAACATGGACAGTTCGTGTCTCCATTATAAAAAATTACGCCACACAGTAGTATCACTTATACACACCAGGTAGAGCCCCTTATATACATTACTCCAGGTAGAAACCCCTTTTACACATTGCGCCAGGTAGAGCCAGTCACACATTATTCCAGGTAGAGCACCTTTTTACACATTACACCAGGTAGAGCCAGTCACTCATTATTCCAGGCCGAGCACCTTTTTACACGTTGCGCCAGGTAGAGCCAGTCACACATTATCCCAGGTAGAGCACCCTTTTGCACATTGCGCCAGGTAGAGCCAGTCACACATTATTCCAAGTAGAGCACCTTTTTATACATTGCACCAGGTAGAGCCAGTCACACATTATTCCAGGTAGAGCACCTTTTTATATATTGCACCAGGTAGAGCCAGTCACTCATTATTCCAGGTAGAGCACATTTTTATACGTTGCGCCAGGTAGAGCCAGTCACACATTGTTCCAGGTAGAGCACCTTTTTATACATTGCGCCAGGTAGAGCTAGTCACACATTATTCCAGGTAGAGCACCTTTTTATACATTGCACCAGGTAGAGCCAGTCACACATTATTCCAGGTAGAGCACCTTTTTACACATGCCACTTTCCCCAACACACATTACTATGAACCTTCTCCAGCACACATTAAGGACACCCGCCCTTACCAGCACACATTGTATGCCACTCCACAGCACATTAATGACACGACCCTCCAGCACACACACACCCTCCCCAGCACACATTAATTACACCTCCCCTCCCCAGCACACATTAATAACACCCCCCTCCCCAGCACACATTAATTACACCCCCCAGCACACATTAATTACACCCCCCCTCCCCAGCACACATTAATTACACCCCCCTCCCCAGCACACATTACACCCCCCTCCCCAGCACACATTACACCCCCCCTCCCCAGCACACATTAATTACATCCCCCCTCCCCAGCACACATCACCCCCCCTCCCCAGCACACATCTCCCCCCCTCCCCAGTACACATCACACCCCCCTCCCCAGCACACATCACACCCCCCTCCCCAGCACACATTAATTACGCCCCCCTCCCCAGCACACATTAATTACACCCCTCCTCCCCAGCACATATTGATACCACCACTCCCCAGTACACATCAATTACACCCCCCCTCCCCAGTACACATCAATGACTCCCCCAGTACACATTAATGACACCCCCCTCCCCAGTACACATCAATGACACCCCCCTCCCCAGTACACATTAATTACAGCCCCCCCCTCCCCAGTACACATCAATGACACCCCACCAGTACACATTAAATACACACACAAATATCCCCAGCACATGTTTATCTGTAGCAGTATTTATTTACCTCAGTCTCTGCTCCTCAGTGTGTGGCTGCTGCTCTTCGAAGTTCTCATGTCTGCTGCTTCCTCCAATGCACGTGACTTCCTGCCTCCTCCACTGATGGGGGAGGGGGGTAAACGGTGCTGCCTATCTTCATGCAGGAGTCTGGACATGTGCAGCGGGTGGAGAGGGGAGGTTCCTGGCACAGGATATCAGCTCAGCTGTTCATCCTACCAGCGCTGCTGCTGCCTGTCAGTGTGACAGGCGCAGGCTGCGGCAGCTGGCAGTAACACTTTCCATCAGCAAGAGCGAGGTAGCAGAGCAGGGAGAGCGCCTTTCTAGCCCAGCGCCTTCCTGCTTTGCAGACCTTGCTGAGTGGCCAGCGCTGGGCCTGCTTCTGCTGTGGGGTGAGGACAGGGTGTCCTACTGTGGGATGAGAACAGAACATAGAACTGGGGAGATATAAAGGAAACGTATTCTGGGGAATAGTGTAGAATGCCTAAGAAAAGCCACAGGAACTTACATGTATGTGCCATCTCTGCGTGCAATGACGTGCTGGCACCATGACACTGTCTGGAGGAGTCACATACAGTCAGTATAAACATGCAGCTGCAGGTTTCTAAGACCGCGCAGGCAGCCTCCTCCCGCTCCCAACCGCATCAGAATCAGATACTGAGGATGAGAGAGGAGAGGACGCGATCAGTCTCGGTAATGCCACATACACAGGGAGCTGGCTGTGAGACTGAACACCGTGCATAGTGCTACTCATACACATTGTGCTGCTGCTGGGTCGCTTCACCGCCGCTGCCCTCCTCCCCCTCGCCCCCGCCACTCATCATCAGCAGCAGCAGCAGCAGCCAGGATCTCAGCGGCGGCTACTGCAGACATGACAGGGGGGGCACGGGCCCGCGTGACCCCCTCCCTGGATTCGCCACTGGTACTATATAAAATATCATTCTCTGAATTGATTTGAAGATGAATCTGGGATTTTTTCTTGTTGAATGATAGTATATGTATATGGATATACAGCTATTGTGAGACATATGAATGCAGACTGTGTCTGAACATCTATGATGATACTAATTGGGTATACTTTGCAGTCATGAAAATAACAATAAGATCATATATATGCATACATGTTATAATTATAAAACATTATAATTACAAGAATAAAATTAAATAAAAATAAATGAAAAATAAAAATATAAATGAAAATGAATTGTGTTCCAAGTTGGTATTGAACCTGGGTCCCGTTATTTACCTGTCCCATGCATTAGTCTGGTGAGCCACAGCTCCTATCTGTTGTGATGGGTGGTTATACTGATCTATGAAGTTGGTATAGCACTTCACATTATACTTCTGAACCTGTATGATGCCAAACAATGGTTTATTTTTATCCTATGTATATTGTATTTAGCTTAACATTAGTGTAACAAGCATTATGCTATTTTGTATTTTCAATAATGATTGTACTGCTGTTTTTTTCAAATGTTGAATACTGAGCACTTGTTTTAATCATGGTTGCACACCTGGAGTAGTTAATGAATGAACTCTGTGGATTTGGTCAGTGGACCCTTTAAATATATATCGTGTTTAAGATTCATTCATTCATTCATTCATTCATTCATTCATTCATTCATACCCTCTGAAGAAACCACTTCACTTTAACAGTGGAGAAACACGTATAGGGTACTTCCCATGGAGTCAATGGGGTAAATTTACTTAGATGGGAGTTCTATTTAAGATGGGATGCTGCCCATAGCAACCAATCAGATTCCAGGTATTATCTTCTAGAAGGTGCTAGATAAATGAGAAGTAGAATCTAAATGGTTGCTGTGGGCATCATCCCATCTTAAATAGAAGTCCCATCTTAGTAAATTTACCCCCATGACTGTTATCTGGACTAGCCAGCATTTATGCACCACAGCCTACCTTCTCCGGTATCCAGTAGCTGCAGCCTGCACCTCTGTTGTGTTCCCACTCTGGTAACCAAGTCCTGGATGCCGCCTCATTGCTGAGGGTAATTGCCGGCCTCACCCCGATTGTCTTGCATCAGCTAATTGCTGCACTTGATATAGCAGTTGCTTCACGTTGAAAAACACAGCTGATCTGCCTTTGGGAGTTACAGAAAGGAACCCCTACAACAATGAGCATAGACTTACAACTACTGGGTGAAACTATTACAGTGTCCAAATTGTTACACTGTGTGAATTTGTTACTTTAAGTGCTGTGGCCAATTACAGACTTCACACTGGATATACATATTTACAACTAATACTTTCCTCTGGAACAATAAAGAACTGGGTACTCTCCATGGGAGGTGATTAGCAACTAATTTATTATATTTATGTACAGTATCATGTTTTATGTACGAATTAAACATATACTCAATTTTAATTTGGTAAGCGCTCTCATATATATTTGTTATAGTGTTGTTTAGTTAATCAATTTATGGTTTTACACTATGCTATCCCCCCCCCCTCTAATTATTTGAGGTGAACTGACACTGTGGGGTGTAAGGTGTTGAAAAATCATTTATCAAAGGAACAAGATGAAGGAATCATTGGCATACTTGTGTTTAGGACTTTGAGGAATTGTCTGGAAGAGGACTTATAGTAGTATAAGAGACTTAATAATCATTATTCCAGTTATCACTTAGAGTACATTTGACTGTTTTGTCCGAATAGGAGAAGGATAAAAAGAAGACTTTCTTTGCTGGGGCAATCTTTTTTTGAATGATAATTTTTATTAAAACATTTTATTGGTATGCATTAAAACTGGATGTTTCAACCATCCACAATAACAAAAAACAAAAATACTTCTAAAAAAGGTATCACAAATATCAACAATTATATTCAGGGTGTTAGTACATCAAGAGTAATACAGAATATAAAAATATTTTTTTGCAGAATAATACAAGAATTGCAGTAAATACAAGAAATGTGAAATGACAAAACTACAAAAATGCAAAATTTTAAAATATTAGTTTTGCAATAGCCAGTATTGTGTGTGATTCTCAATGGTAAATGTTAATCACTTCATATATGGCTTTGTTTATTAGTAAATGAAGAAGTACTATGCAGCCAGCATATAGTGATAAGACAACAATATAGTGTTGTTTATAAAAAAGAGGCAAAAATATTAGTTTAGTTAAGATACCTTGTCATATATGCTAAATAGCTTTAGATAGGTTCATCAATTAAGGTTTCAAAGGTAGGCAGGGTTGGACTGGCCCACAGGGGTACAGGGGAAACCACCGGTGGGCCCTACTGCCTGGGAGCCCATCCGGTCCTCTAGGGATCAGGTTCCAGACTGTGCTGTTACTAATCTAGTACATTATCTTGCATGCACTACAGTATTTACTGTATATATTTATCTAGGGGACCAACACTTGCAAAATGGTTAGGAAAACCAATGTGGTGGCTGGGCACACCCCCTCTGGAGACTGGCCACACCCCTAAACATGGGCCCCTACAGCTGCATCCCCCCGGTGGGCCCTACATGCCCCAGTCCGACACTGAAGGTAGGTATACATGGATTCTGATATAATGATGTTAGATAACAGTAAATGTATGATATATAACATAGAGATATTTAGTAACCCAGGTGCCCTATTGAGAAGAAGAAGGGCCCTTAGTTGTTTGAGTTAAGTTAGACTCACTGGGTCCGCTCTCCATTTCTTCTACTCACTTGTGTGTTGCTGTGAACAGTGAATGAGTGGGTGAGAGTGTGGAGAAAGGGATATCTCATGAGTGAAAAAAGAATTAGTAACGAGGATCTGCTTTTGCACATATAACCAAGATGCACCCCTAATGGAAATCCAGTGCATGGAGTGTGTTCAGGCCCCCACACAATCAGAGTCCCCTAGAAACAGAGACAGGAGTAATTAATGGATATTTATTTGATTCAAGTAAACAAAAATTGCAATTGCTTTACTGAAGATTTCCTTTTTTTAAAATGAATATTTTGGTGGTTCATGATAATTAATCTTAAAACAATCGGACTTCATCTGATCAAATGTTTAAGTTATCTTTTACTATAAACAATACATAGTTAATGTGACCTGTTCCCAAGTGCATGTGTTCACTTCTAGAAAATGTCAGCTCCAAAATGTCTCAGAATATTAGTCTTCACTGAAACAATCATCACATAACTCTCTATGTTGATGTGGCTCCCATTACATCTGTCACGGCTAACAAGTAACACACATGCATGGATGTACCTGAGCGCTGTCCATGAATTAAATGTGCTGAATTTGCCCACCTCTGGCATATGCCAGTTGTGCAGTGGTTGGCCAAGACCATATTAACTGTCAAAAAATTCAGATATTTCAAATATTGTTAAGCTTTCTTCAGTTTGAGTTAAAAATAAAGTTATATTGGACTCAAATTATATATTCTGTGCAAGAATCTTTAAACTCTCCTCCTTCCCATTTCCTTCTGGTAAATAGTATAGTGACAATTAGTGCCATCCACTAAGTGACATAATTATATATTCTGTGCAAGAATCTTTAAACTCTCCTCCTTCCGATTTCCTTCTGGTAAATAGTATAGTGCCAATTAGTGCCATCCACTAAGTGACATATGTGTGTTAATATTAGTTCCAAGTGATAGACTCTGAGTTAGATATGTTAAGAGATTTGCTTGAATACTTAGCAACTAGTGAGAGACAAGTAACAGTCAGAAATACCTGTGAGATTTCAGTTTACCTTGGCAGCCAAACCAGGTGATGTCAGCATAACGTTTCTGAGAGCTGAATGATAATAGTGTGGATGTCTTTTTTTAAAAAGAATCCAGGGAGAAAAGTGAGTGCAGAAAATGTCAGTGTAAATTCCTGCTGTATCCTTGGAAGAAGAATTCTGAGCAAAGAGTGGTTGGTTATTAAGAGATTATCCAGAGTATGTAACTACAACAGGCCAGACATATGACTACATTTAAGTTATAAATGTGATTAAATTGAGATAAAGTCCTATTGACATTCACATTAATGTCATAATGTAAATATGGTTAAAATGTCAACAGTCAACATGTCAACATCTGGAAAATGTCAATAGTCACAATTTGACACATGAAATGTTGACTCAGTTAAAATACCAACATATGAAATGTTGACATAGTAAAAATTTTGAAAATAAATAAGTTATGGTTAGGGATTTTGGTTGTCAACGCTGTCGACATTTATGGTATCTGTATAACAACTGCTGAAAAAACATACTGAAACCAGTTAAATTATGTCTTTAACATGGCAGCCTCCTTAAGGTTCTAGAATTATCTACAACTATTACTGTATATAGCATTAACTGTATGAATTTGAAAGGGATGTACTAGTCATAATGTCAACATTTATAATGCTGACATCACAATGTCGATAGTTTTGTTATAGATATTGTTGAAATGTTGACATTGAACATGTCATGTACACAATGTTGGCAATCTGCATGGACTGGTAGTGGAGAGTTTGTGTTAGGGTTAGACACGAGGGGGAGGGTTAGGGTTAGTCATACACCCGAATGTACTGTATGATGTTAGTCATACCATAGGATCCACCGGAAAGTCATCCTGATGTCACCACTGCAGCCACCAGACCTTCTGTACCATGTGCGTACCAGCTCTTTACCCAAAATAGCATATTCTCCTAACTATCAGGCTTGAATATGAATGGAGCTTATGTATATTGTCAAATTGTTCACCATTTATGATAAAAATATGCTGTACAAGAGTCTCCTCACAGATCCTTGAAAAAATGACAGGGGGGGCACCTTGTGAAGGTGCGCGTGGCCTCACAACAAGGGCATGACCTAGCAACAAGGGTCATGGCCTCAAAGGTAATGTCATATTCGTAAGACGGGAAGAGGGTGTCACTTTGGAGAGGCAGAGGGTAACAGGAGAGAGAGGGTGATGGGTTTATAGTGACGCAGGGGAGAGGAAGAGGGTGAGGCAGTGGGTGAAGGAGACATAGTGGGAGACAGAGAGGCAGTGGTTGACAGAGAGAGGGTGACAGTGAGAGGCAGTGTGGATAACACCGGGGAAAGGGTGACGAGGAAAAAGTGGGTGATGCCAGGGGGAGGTGGCAGTGGGTAACAAGTAGAGGGGGACAGGGAGAGGCAGTGGGTACCTAAGGTCTCTGTAGGAGTAGGAGGGAGTAGTGAGACATTTGTAGTGAGGTTTACAGAGACATGTGGGATGAGTGTAGGGTCTTCTGCTGTGGAGTGAGGACAGGGTCTTCTGTGGGATGAGGACAGGGTCATCTGCTGTGGGGCAAGGACATTGTCTTATGCTGTGGTGTGAGGACAGGGTCTTCTGTTCTGGGGTGAGGACAGGGACTTCTGCTCTGGGGTGAGGACAGGGACTTTGGCTCAGGGGTGAGGACAGGGACTTATGCTCTGGGGTGAGGACAGGGACTTCTGCTCTGGGGTGAGGACAGGGACTTCTGCTCTGGGGTGAGGACAGGGACTTCTGCTCCAAGGTGAGTACAGGTTCATCTGCTGTGGGGTGAGGACAGGGTCTTATGCTGTGGGGTGAGGACAGGGACTTCTGTTCTGGGGTGAGGACAGGGACTTCTGTTCTGGGGTGAGGACAGAGACTTCTGCTCTGGGGTGAGGACAGGGTCATCTGCTCTGGGGTGAGGACAGGGTCTTCTGCTCAGGGCCGGTGCTAGGGTGTTCGGCGCCCTCCTGCAAACTATCAATTTTGCACCTTTCTACAAATACCGATCTCATCCTCAGAGCTGTAACTAGACATTTTGGTGCCCCCCCACCCCCAAGATCTATAACATGGACAGTTCGTATCTCCATTATAAAAAATTACGCCACACAGTAGTATCACTTATACACACCAGGTAGAGCCCCTTATATACATTACGCCAGGTAGAGACCCCTTTTACACATTGCGCCAGGTAGAGCCAGTCACACCTTAATCCAGGTAGAGCACCCTTCACACATTGCGCCAGGTAGAGCCAGTCACACATTATTCCAGGTAGAGCACCTTTTTACACATTGCGCCAGGTAGAGCCAGTCACTCATTATTCCAGGCCGAGCACCTTTTTACACGTTGCGTCAGGTAGAGCCAGTCACACATTATTCCAGGTAGAGCACCCTTTTGCACATTGCGCCAGGTAGAGCCAGTCACACATTATTCCAGGTAGAGCACCTTTTTATACATTGCGCCAGGTAGAGCCAGTCACACATTATTCCAGGTAGAGCACCTTTTTATATATTGCACCAGGTAGAGCCAGTCACACATTATTCCAGGTAGAGCACCTTTTTATATATTGCACCAGGTAGAGCCAGTCACTCATTATTCCAGGTAGAGCACCTTTTTACACGTTGCGCCAGGTAGAGCCAGTCACACATTATTCCAGGTAGAGCACCTTTTTATACATTGCGCCAGGTAGAGCCAGTCACACATTATTCCAGGTAGAGCACCCTTTTGCACATTGCGCCAGGTAGAGCCAGTCACACATTATTCCAGGTAGAGCACCTTTTTATACATTGCGCCAGGTAGAGCCAGTCACACATTATTCCAGGTAGAGCACCTTTTTATATATTGCACCAGGTAGAGACAGTCACTCATTATTCCAGGTAGAGCACCTTTTTACACGTTGCGCCAGGTAGAGCCAGTCACACATTATTCCAGGTAGAGCACCTTTTTATACATTGCGCCAGGTAGAGCCAGTCACACATTATTCCAGGTAGAGCACCTTTTTATATATTGCACCAGGTAGAGCCAGTCACTCATTATTCCAGGTAGAGCACCTTTTTACACGTTGCGCCAGGTAGAGCCAGTCACACATTATTCCAGGTAGAGCACCTTTTTATACATTGCGCCAGGTAGAGCTAGTCACACATTATTCCAGGTAGAGCACCTTTTTATACATTGCCCCAGGTAGAGCCAGTCACACATTATTCCAGGTAGAGCACCTTTTTACACATGCCACTTCCCCCCAACACACATTACTATGAACCCCCCTTCTCCAGCTCACATTAAGGACACCCGCCCTTACCAGCATACATTGTTTGCCACTCCCCAGCACATTAATGACACGACCCTCCAGCACACACACACCCTCCCCAGCACACATTAATTACACCTCCCCTCCCCAGCACACATTAATAACACCCCCCTCCCCAGCACACATTAATTACACCCCCCAGCACACATTAATTACATCCCCCCTCCCCAGCACACATTAACTACACCCCCCTCCCCAGCACACATTGCACCCCCCTCCCCAGCACACATTACACCCCCCCTCCCCAGCACACATTAATTACATCCCCACTCCCCAGCACACATCACCCCCCCTCCCCAGCACACATCACCCCCCCTCCCCAGCACACATTAATTACGCCCCCCTCCCCAGCACACATTAATTACGCCCCCCTCCCCAGCACACATTAATTACACCCCTCCTCCCCAGCACATATTGATACCACCACTCCCCAGTACACATCAATTACACCCCCCCTCCCCAGTACACATCAATGACACCCCACCAGTACACATTAAATACACACACAAACATCCCCAGCACATGTTTATCTGTAGCAGTATTTATTTACCTCAGTCTCTGCTCCTCAGTGTGTGGCTGCTGCTCTTCGAAGTTCTCATGTCTGCTGCTTCCTCCAATGCACGTGACTTCCTGCCTCCTCCACTGATGGGGGAGGGGGGTAAACGGTGCTGCCTATCTTCATGCAGGAGTCTGGACATGTGCAGCGGGAGGAGAGGGGAGGTTCCTGGCACAGGATATCAGCTCAGCTGTTCATCCTACCAGCGCTGCTGCTGCCTGTCAGTGTGACAGGCGCAGGCTGCGGCAGCTGGCAGTAACACTTTCCATCAGCAAGAGCGAGGTAGCAGAGCAGGGAAAGCGCCTTTCTAGCCCAGCGCCTTCCTGCTTTGCAGACCTTGCTGAGTGGCCAGCGCTGGGCCTGCTTCTGCTGTGGGGTGAGGACAGGGTGTCCTACTGTGGGATGAGAACAGAACATAGAACTGGGGAGATATAAAGGAAACGTATTCTGGGGAATAGTGTAGAATGCCTAAGAAAAGCCACAGGAACTTACATGTATGTGCCATCTCTGCGTGCAATGACGTGCTGGCACCATGACACTGTCTGGAGGAGTCACATACAGTCAGTATAAACATGCAGCTGCAGGTTTCTAAGACCGCACAGGCAGCCTCCTCCCGCTCCCAACCGCATCAGAATCAGATACTGAGGATGAGAGAGGAGAGGACGCGATCAGTCTCGGTAATGCCACATACACAGGGAGCTGGCTGGGAGACTGAACACCGTGCATAGTGCTACTCATACACATTGTGCTGCTGCTGGGTCGCTTCCCCGCCGCTGCCCTCCTCCCCCTCGCCCCCGCCGCCAGAGACTCACCTCCACTCATCATCATCATCAGCAGCAGCAGCCAGGATCTCAGCGGCGGCTACTGCAGACATGACAGGGGGGGCACGGGCCCGCGTGACCCCCCTCCCTGGATTCGCCACTGGTACTATATAAAATATCATTCTCTGAATTGATTTGAAGATGAATCTGGGATTTTTTCTTGTTGAATGATAGTATATGTATATGGATATACATCTATTGTGAGACATATGAATGCAGACTGTGTCTGAACATCTATGATGATACTAATTGGGTATACTTTGCAGTCATGAAAATAACAATAAGATCATATATATGCATACATGTTATAACTATAAAACATTATAATTACAAGAATAAAATTAAATAAAAGTAAATGAAAAATAAAAATATAAATGAAAATGAATTGTGTTCCAAGTTGGTATTGAACCTGGGTCCCGTTATATACCTGTCCCATGCATTAGTCTGGTGAGCCACAGCTCCTATCTGTTGTAATGGGTGGTTATACTGATCTATGAAGTTGGTATAGCACTTCACATTATACTTCTGAACCTGTATGATGCCAAACAATGGTTTATTTGTATCCTATGTATATTGTATTTAGCTTAACATTAGTGTAACAAGCATTATGCTATTTTGTATTTTCAATAATGATTGTACTGCTGTTTTTTTCAAATGTTGAATACTGAGCACTTGTTTTAATCATGGTTGCACACCTGGAGTAGTTAATGAATGAACTCTGTGGATTTGGTCAGTGGACCCTTTAAATATATATCGTGTTTAAGATTCATTCATTCATTCATTCATTCATTCATTCATTCATACCCTCTGAAGAAACCACTTCACTTTAACAGTGGAGAAACACGTATAGGGTACTTCCCATGGAGTCAAAGGGGTAAATTTACTAAGATGGGAGTTCTATTTAAGATGGGATGCTGCCCATAGCAACCAATCAGATTCCAGGTATTATCTTCTAGAAGGTGCTAGATAAATGAGAAGTAGAATCTAAATGGTTGCTGTGGGCATCATCCCATCTTAAATAGAAGTCCCATCTTAGTAAATTTACCCCCATGACTGTTATCTGGACTAGCCAGCATTTATGCACCACAGCCTACCTTCTCCGGTATCCAGTAGCTGCAGGCTGCACCTCTGTTGTGTTCCCACTCTGGTAACCAAGTCCTGGATGCCGCCTCATTGCTGAGGGTAATTGCCGGCCTCACCCCGATTGTCTTGCATCAGCTAATTGCTGCACTTGATATAGCAGTTGCTTCACGTTGAAAAACACAGCTGATCTGCCTTTGGGAGTTACAGAAAGGAACCCCTACAACAATGAGCATAGACTTACAACTACTGGGTGAAACTATTACAGTGTCCAAATTGTTACACTGTGTGAATTTGTTACTTTAAGTGCTGTGGCCAATTACAGACTTCACACTGGATATACATATTTACAACTAATACTTTCCTCTGGAACAATAAAGAACTGGGTACTCTCCATGGGAGGTGATTAGCAACTAATTTATTATATTTATGTACAGTATTATGTTTTATGTACGAATTAAACATATACTCAATTTTAATTTGGTAAGCGCTCTCATATATATTTGTTATAGTGTTGTTTAGTTAATCATTTAATGGTTTTACACTATGCTATCCCCCCCCCCCTCTAATTATTTGAGGTGAACTGGCACTGTGGGGTGTAAGGTGTTGAAAAATCATTTATCAAAGGAACAAGATGAAGGAATCATTGGCATACTTGTGTTTAGGAGTTTGAGGAATTGTCTGGAAGAGGACTTATAGTAGTATAAGAGACTTAATAATCATTATTCCAGTTATCACTTAGAGTACATTTGACTGTTTTGTCCGAATAGGAGAAGGATAAAAAGAAGACTTTCTTTGCTGGGGCAATCTTTTTTTGAATGATAATTTTTATTAAAACATTTTATTGGTATGCATTAAAACTGGATGTTTCAACCATCCACAATAACAAAAAACAAAAATACTTCTAAAAAAGGTATCACAAATATCAACAATTATATTCAGGGTGTTAGTACATCAAGAGTAATACAGAATATAAAAATATTTTTTTGCAGAATAATACAAGAATTGCAGTAAATACAAGAAATGTGAAATGACAAAACTACAAAAATGCAAAATTTTAAAATATTAGTTTTGCAATAGCTAGTATTGTGGGTGATTCTCAATGGTAAATGTTAATCACTTCATATATGGCTTTGTTTATTAGTAAATGAAGAAGTACTATGCAGCCAGCATATAGTGATAAGACAACAATATAGTGTTGTTTATAAAAAAGAGGCAAAAATATTAGGTTAGTTAAGATACCTTGTCATATATGCTAAATAGCTTTAGATAGGTTCATCAATTAAGGTTTCCAAGGTAGGCAGGGTTGGACTGGCCCACAGGGGTACAGGGGAAACCACCGGTGGGCCCTACTGCCTGGGAGCCCATCCGGTCCTCTAGGGATCAGGTTCCAGACTGTGCTGTTACTAATCTAGTACATTATCTTGCATGCACTACAGTATTTACTGTATATATTTATCTAGGGGACCAACACTTGCAAAATGGTTAGGAAAACCAATGTGGTGGCTGGGCACACCCCCTCTGGAGACTGGCCACACCCCTAAACATGGGCCCCTACAGCTGCATCCCCCCGGTGGGCCCTACATGCCCCAGTCCGACACTGAAGGTAGGTATACACGGATTCTGATATAATGATGTTAGATAACAGTAAATGTATGATATATAACATAGAGATATTTAGTAACCCAGGTGCCCTATTGAGAAGAAGAAGGGCCCTTAGTTGTTTGAGTTAAGTTAGACTCACTGGGTCCGCTCTCCATTTCTTCTACTCACTTGTGTGTTGCTGTGAACAGTGAATGAGTGGGTGAGAGTGTGGAGAAAGGGATATCTCATGAGTGAAAAAAGAATTAGTAACGAGGATCTGCTTTTGCACATATAACCAAGATGCACCCCTGATGGAAATCCAGTGCATGGAGTGTGTTCAGGCCCCCACACAATCACAGTCCCCTAGAAACAGAGACAGGAGTAATTAATGGATATTTATTTGATTCAAGTAAACAAAAATTGCAATTGCTTTACTGAAGATTTCCTTTTTTTAAAATGAATATTTTGGTGGTTCAGGATAATTAATCTTAAAACAATCGGACTTCATCTGATCAAATGTTTAAGTTATCTTTTACTATAAACAATACATAGTTAATGTGACCTGTTCCCAAGGGCATGTGTTCACTTCTAGAAAATGTCAGCTCCAAAATGTCTCAGAATATTAGTCTTCACTAAAACAATCATCACATAACTCTCTATGTTGATGTGGCTCCCATTACATCTGTCATGGCTAACAAGTAACACACATGCATGGATGTACCTGAGCGCTGTCCATGAATTAAATGTGCTGAATTTGCCCACCTCTGGCATATGCCAGTTGTGCAGTGGTTGGCCAAGAGCATATTAACTGTCAAAAAATTCAGATATTTCATATATTGTTAAGCTTTCTTCAGTTTGAGTTAAAAATAAAGTTATATTGGACTCAAATTATATATTCTGTGCAAGAATCTTTAAACTCTCCTCCTTCCCATTTCCTTCTGGTAAATAGTATAGTGACAATTAGTGCCATCCACTAAGTGACATAATTATATATTCTGTGCAAGAATCTTTAAACTCTCCTCCTTCCGATTTCCTTCTGGTAAATAGTATAGTGCCAATTAGTGCCATCCACTAAGTGACATATGTGTGTTAATATTAGTTCCAAGTGATAGACTCTGAGTTAGATATGTTAAGAGATTTGCTTGAATACTTAGCAACTAGTGAGAGACAAGTAACAGTCAGAAATACCTGTGAGATTTCAGTTTACCTTGGCAGCCAAACCAGGTGATGTCAGCATAACGTTTCTGAGAGCTGAATGATAATAGTGTGGATGTCTTTTTTTAAAAAGAATCCAGGGAGAAAAGTGAGTGCAGAAAATGTCAGTGTAAATTCCTGCTGTATCCTTGGAAGAAGAATTCTGAGCAAAGAGTGGTTGGTTATTAAGAGATTATCCAGAGTATGTAACTACAACAGGCCAGACATATGACTACATTTAAGTTATAAATGTGATTAAATTGAGATAAAGTCCTATTGACATTCACATTAATGTCATAATGTAAATATGGTTAAAATGTCAACAGTCAACATGTCAACATCTGGAAAATGTCAATAGTCACAATTTGACACATGAAATGTTGACTCAGTTAAAATACCAACATATGAAATGTTGACATAGTAAAAATTTTGAAAATAAATAAGTTATGGTTAGGGATTTTGGTTGCCAACGCTGTCGACATTTATGGTATCTGTATAACAACTGCTGAAAAAACATACTGAAACCAGTTAAATTATGTCTTTAACATGGCAGCCTCCTTAAGGTTCTAGAATTATCTACAACTATTACTGTATATAGCATTAACTGTATGAATTTGAAAGGGATGTAGTCATAATGTCAACATTTATAATGCTGACATCACAATGTCGATAGTTTTGTTATAGATATTGTTGAAATGTTGACATTGAACATGTCATGTACACAATGTTGGCAATCTGCATGGACTGGTAGTGGAGAGTTTGTGTTAGGGTTAGACACGAGGGGGAGGGTTAGGGTTAGTCATACACCCGAATGTACTGTATGATGTTAGTCATACCATAGGATCCACCGGAAAGTCATCCTGATGTCACCACTGCAGCCACCAGACCTTCTGTACCATGTGCGTACCAGCTCTTTACCCAAAATAGCATATTCTCCTAACTATCAGGCTTGAATATGAATGGAGCTTATGTATATTGTCAAATTGTTCACCATTTATGATTTTATGATAAAAATATGCTGTACAAGAGTCTCCTCACAGATCCTTGAAAAAATGACAGGGGGGGCACCTTGTGAAGGTGCGCGTGGCCTCACAACAAGGGCATGACCTAGCAACAAGGGTCATGGCCTCAAAGGTAATGTCATATTCGTAAGACGGGAAGAGGGTGTCACTTTGGAGAGGCAGAGGGTAACAGGAGAGAGAGGGTGATGGGTTTATAGTGACGCAGGGGCGAGGAAGAGGGTGAGTGGGTGAAGGAGACATAGTGGGAGACAGAGAGGCAGTGGTTGACAGAGAGAGGGTGACAGTGAGAGGCAGTGTGGATAACACCGGGGAAAGGGTGACGAGGAAAAAGTGGGTGATGCCAGGGGGAGGTGGCAGTGGGTAACAAGTAGAGGGGGACAGGGAGAGGCAGTGGGTACCTAAGGTCTCTGTAGGAGTAGGAGGGAGTAGTGAGACATTTGTAGTGAGGTTTACAGAGACATGTGGGATGAGTGTAGGGTCTTCTGCTGTGGAGTGAGGACAGGGTCTTCTGTGGGATGAGGACAGGGTCATCTGCTGTGGGGCAAGGACATTGTCTTATGCTGTGGTGTGAGGACAGGGTCTTCTGTTCTGGGGTGAGGACAGGGACTTCTGCTCTGGGGTGAGGACAGGGACTTTGGCTCAGGGGTGAGGACAGGGACTTATGCTCTGGGGTGAGGACAGGGACTTCTGCTCTGGGGTGAGGACAGGGACTTCTGCTCTGGGGTGAGGACAGGGACTTCTGCTCCAAGGTGAGTACAGGTTCATCTGCTGTGGGGTGAGGACAGGGTCTTATGCTGTGGGGTGAGGACAGGGACTTCTGTTCTGGGGTGAGGACAGGGACTTCTGTTCTGGGGTGAGGACAGGGTCATCTGCTCTGGGGTGAGGACAGGGTCTTCTGCTCAGGGCCGGTGCTAGGGTGTTCGGCGCCCTCCTGCAAACTATCAATTTTGCACCTTTCTACAAATACCGATCTCATCCTCAGAGCTGTAACTAGACATTTTGGTGCCCCCCCACCCCCAAGATCTATAACATGGACAGTTCGTGTCTCCATTATAAAAAATTACGCCACACAGTAGTATCACTTATACACACCAGGTAGAGCCCCTTATATACATTACGCCAGGTAGAGACCCCTTTTACACATTGCGCCAGGTAGAGCCAGTCACACCTTAATCCAGGTAGAGCACCCTTCACACATTGCGCCAGGTAGAGCCAGTCACACATTATTCCAGGTAGAGCACCTTTTTACACATTGCGCCAGGTAGAGCCAGTCACTCATTATTCCAGGCCGAGCACCTTTTTACACGTTGCGTCAGGTAGAGCCAGTCACACATTATTCCAGGTAGAGCACCCTTTTGCACATTGCGCCAGGTAGAGCCAGTCACACATTATTCCAGGTAGAGCACCTTTTTATACTTTGCGCCAGGTAGAGCCAGTCACAAATTATTCCAGGTAGAGCACCTTTTTATATATTGCACCAGGTAGAGCCAGTCACTCATTATTCCAGGTAGAGCACCTTTTTACACGTTGCGCCAGGTAGAGCCAGTCACACATTATTCCAGGTAGAGCACCTTTTTATACATTGCGCCAGGTAGAGCTAGTCACACATTATTCCAGGTAGAGCACCTTTTTATACATTGCACCAGGTAGAGCCAGTCACACATTATTCCAGGTAGAGCACCTTTTTACACATGCCACTTCCCCCCAACACACATTACTATGAACCCCCCTTCTCCAGCTCACATTAAGGACACCCGCCCTTACCAGCATACATTGTATGCCACTCCCCAGCACATTAATGACACGACCCTCCAGCACACACACACCCTCCCCAGCACACATTAATTACACCTCCCCTCCCCAGCACACATTAATAACACCCCCCTCCCCAGCACACATTAATTTCACCCCCCAGCACACATTAATTACATCCCCCCTCCCCAGCACACATTAACTACACCCCCCTCCCCAGCACACATTACACCCCCCTCCCCAGCACACATTTCACCCCCCCTCCCCAGCACACATTAATTACATCCCCACTCCCCAGCACACATCACCCCCCCTCCCCAGCACACATCACCCCCCCTCCCCAGCACACATTAATTACGCCCCCCTCCCCAGCACACATTAATTACACCCCTCCTCCCCAGCACATATTGATACCACCACTCCCCAGTACACATCAATTACACCCCCCCTCCCCAGTACACATCAATGACACCCCACCAGTACACATTAAATACACACACAAACATCCCCAGCACATGTTTATCTGTAGCAGTATTTATTTACCTCAGTCTCTGCTCCTCAGTGTGTGGCTGCTGCTCTTCGAAGTTCTCATGTCTGCTGCTTCCTCCAATGCACGTGACTTCCTGCCTCCTCCACTGATGGGGGAGGGGGGTAAACGGTGCTGCCTATCTTCATGCAGGAGTCTGGACATGTGCAGCGGGAGGAGAGGGGAGGTTCCTGGCACAGGATATCAGCTCAGCTGTTCATCCTACCAGCGCTGCTGCTGCCTGTCAGTGTGACAGGCGCAGGCTGCGGCAGCTGGCAGTAACACTTTCCATCAGCAAGAGCGAGGTAGCAGAGCAGGGAAAGCGCCTTTCTAGCCCAGCGCCTTCCTGCTTTGCAGACCTTGCTGAGTGGCCAGCGCTGGGCCTGCTTCTGCTGTGGGGTGAGGACAGGGTGTCCTACTGTGGGATGAGAACAGAACATAGAACTGGGGAGATATAAAGGAAACGTATTCTGGGGAATAGTGTAGAATGCCTAAGAAAAGCCACAGGAACTAACATGTATGTGCCATCTCTGCGTGCAATGACGTGCTGGCACCATGACACTGTCTGGAGGAGTCACATACAGTCAGTATAAACATGCAGCTGCAGGTTTCTAAGACCGCGCAGGCAGCCTCCTCCCGCTCCCAACCGCATCAGAATCAGATACTGAGGATGAGAGAGGAGAGGACGCGATCAGTCTCGGTAATGCCACATACACAGGGAGCTGGCTGTGAGACTGAACACCGTGCATAGTGCTACTCATACACATTGTGCTGCTGCTGGGTCGCTTCCCCGCCGCTGCCCTCCTCCCCCTCGCCCCCGCCGCCGGAGACTCACCTCCACTCATCATCATCATCAGCAGCAGCAGCCAGGATCTCAGCGGCGGCTACTGCAGACATGACAGGGGGGGCACGGGCCCGCGTGACCCCCCTCCCTGGATTCGCCACTGGTACTATATAAAATATAATTCTCTGAATTGATTTGAAGATGAATCTGGGATTTTTTCTTGTTGAATGATAGTATATGTATATGGATATACATCTATTGTGAGACATATGAATGCAGACTGTGTCTGAACATCTATGATGATACTAATTGGGTATACTTTGCAGTCATGAAAATAACAATAAGATCATATATATGCATACATGTTATAACTATAAAACATTATAATTACAAGAATAAAATTAAATAAAAATAAATGAAAAATAAAAATATAAATGAAAATGAATTGTGTTCCAAGTTGGTATTGAACCTGGGTCCCGTTATATACCTGTCCCATGCATTAGTCTGTTGAGCCACAGCTCCTATCTGTTGTAATGGGTGGTTATACTGATCTATGAAGTTGGTATAGCACTTCACATTATACTTCTGAACCTGTATGATGCCAAACAATGGTTTATTTTTATCCTATGTATATTGTATTTAGCTTAACATTAGTGTAACAAGCATTATGCTATTTTGTATTTTCAATAATGATTGTACTGCTGTTTTTTTTCAAATGTTGAATACTGAGCACTTGTTTTAATCATGGTTGCACACCTGGAGTAGTTAATGAATGAACTCTGTGGATTTGGTCAGTGGACCCTTTAAATATATATCGTGTTTAAGATTCATTCATTCATTCATTCATTCATTCATTCATTCATTCACTCATTCATACCCTCTGAAGAAACCACTTCACTTTAACAGTGGAGAAACACGTATAGGGTACTTCCCATGGAGTCAAAGGGGTAAATTTACTAAGATGGGAGTTCTATTTAAGATGGGATGCTGCCCATAGCAACCAATCAGATTCCAGGTATTATCTTCTAGAAGGTGCTAGATAAATGAGAAGTAGAATCTAAATGGTTGCTGTGGGCATCATCCCATCTTAAATAGAAGTCCCATCTTAGTAAATTTACCCCCATGACTGTTATCTGGACTAGCCAGCATTTATGCACCACAGCCTACCTTCTCCGGTATCCAGTAGCTGCAGGCTGCACCTCTGTTGTGTTCCCACTCTGGTAACCAAGTCCTGGATGCCGCCTCATTGCTGAGGGTAATTGCCGGCCTCACCCCGATTGTCTTGCATCAGCTAATTGCTGCACTTGATATAGCAGTTGCTTCACGTTGAAAAACACAGCTGACCTGCCTTTGGGAGTTACAGAAAGGAAATCCTACAACAATGAGCATAGACTTACAACTACTGGGTGAAACTATTACAGTGTCCAAATTGTTACACTGTGTGAATTTGTTACTTTAAGTGCTGTGGCCAATTACAGACTTCACACTGGATATACATATTTACAACTAATACTTTCCTCTGGAACAATAAAGAACTGGGTACTCTCCATGGGAGGTGATTAGCAACTAATTTATTATATTTATGTACAGTATTATGTTTTATGTACGAATTAAACATATACTCAATTTTAATTTGGTAAGCGCTCTCATATATATTTGTTATAGTGTTGTTTAGTTAATCATTTAATGGTTTTACACTATGCTATCCCCCCCCCTCTAATTATTTGAGGTGAACTGACACTGTGGGGTGTAAGGTGTTGAAAAATCATTTATCAAAGGAACAAGATGAAGGAATCATTGGCATACTTGTGTTTAGGACTTTGAGGAATTGTCTGGAAGAGGACTTATAGTAGTATAAGAGACTTAATAATCATTATTCCAGTTATCACTTAGAGTACATTTGACTGTTTTGTCCGAATAGGAGAAGGATAAAAAGAAGACTTTCTTTGCTGGGGCAATCTTTTTTTGAATGATAATTTTTATTAAAACATTTTATTGGTATGCATTAAAACTGGATGCTTCAACCATCCACAATAACAAAAAACAAAAATACTTCTAAAAAAGGTATCACAAATATCAACAATTATATTCAGGGTGTTAGTACATCAAGAGTAATACAGAATATAAAAATATTTTTTTGCAGAATAATACAAGAATTGCAGTAAATACAAGAAATGTGAAATGACAAAACTACAAAAATGCAAAATTTTAAAATATTAGTTTTGCAATAGCCAGTATTGTGGGTGATTCTCAATGGTAAATGTTAATCACTTCATATATGGCTTTGTTTATTAGTAAATGAAGAAGTACTATGCAGCCAGCATATAGTGATAAGACAACAATATAGTGTTGTTTATAAAAAAGAGGCAAAAATATTAGGTTAGTTAAGATACCTTGTCATATATGCTAAATAGCTTTAGATAGGTTCATCAATTAAGGTTTCCAAGGTAGGCAGGGTTGGACTGGCCCACAGGGGTACAGGGGAAACCACCGGTGGGCCCTACTGCCTGGGAGCCCATCCGGTCCTCTAGGGATCAGGTTCCAGACTGTGCTGTTACTAATCTAGTACATTATCTTGCATGCACTACAGTATTTACTGTATATATTTATCTAGGGGACCAACACTTGCAAAATGGTTAGGAAAACCAATGTGGTGGCTGGGCACACCCCCTCTGGAGACTGGCCACACCCCTAAACATGGGCCCCTACAGCTGCATCCCCCCGGTGGGCCCTACATGCCCCAGTCCGACACTGAAGGTAGGTATATATGGATTCTGATATAATGATGTTAGATAACAGTAAATGTATGATATATAACATAGAGATATTTAGTAACCCAGGTGCCCTATTGAGAAGAAGAAGGGCCCTTAGTTGTTTGAGTTAAGTTAGACTCACTGGGTCCGCTCTCCATTTCTTCTACTCACTTGTGTGTTGCTGTGAACAGTGAATGAGTGGGTGAGAGTGTGGAGAAAGGGATATCTCATGAGTGAAAAAAGAATTAGTAACGAGGATCTGCTTTTGCACATATAACCAAGATGCACCCCTGATGGAAATCCAGTGCATGGAGTGTGTTCAGGCCCCCACACAATCAGAGTCCCCTAGAAACAGAGACAGGAGTAATTAATGGATATTTATTTGATTCAAGTAAACAAAAATTGCAATTGCTTTACTGAAGATTTCCTTTTTTTAAAATGAATATTTTGGTGGTTCAGGATAATTAATCTTAAAACAATCGGACTTCATCTGATCAAATGTTTAAGTTATCTTTTACTATAAACAATGCATAGTTAATGTGACCTGTTCCCAAGGGCATGTGTTCACTTCTAGAAAATGTCAGCTCCAAAATGTCTCAGAATATTAGTCTTCACTAAAACAATCATCACATAACTCTCTATGTTGATGTGGCTCCCATTACATCTGTCATGGCTAACAAGTAACACACATGCATGGATGTACCTGAGCGCTGTCCATGAATTAAATGTGCTGAATTTGCCCACCTCTGGCATATGCCAGTTGTGCAGTGGTTGGCCAAGAGCATATTAACTGTCAAAAAATTCAGATATTTCATATATTGTTAAGCTTTCTTCAGTTTGAGTTAAAAATAAAGTTATATTGGACTCAAATTATATATTCTGTGCAAGAATCTTTAAACTCTCCTCCTTCCCATTTCCTTCTGGTAAATAGTATAGTGACAATTAGTGCCATCCACTAAGTGACATAATTATATATTCTGTGCAAGAATCTTTAAACTCTCCTCCTTCCGATTTCCTTCTGGTAAATAGTATAGTGCCAATTAGTGCCATCCACTAAGTGACATATGTGTGTTAATATTAGTTCCAAGTGATAGACTCTGAGTTAGATATGTTAAGAGATTTGCTTGAATACTTAGCAACTAGTGAGAGACAAGTAACAATCAGAAATACCTGTGAGATTTCAGTTTACCTTGGCAGCCAAACCAGGTGATGTCAGCATAACATTTCTGAGAGCTGAATGATAATAGTGTGGATGTCTTTTTTTTAAAAAGAATCCAGGGAGAAAAGTGAGTGCAGAAAATGTCAGTGTAAATTCCTGCTGTATCCTTGGAAGAAGAATTCTGAGCAAAGAGTGGTTGGTTATTAAGAGATTATCCAGAGTATGTAACTACAACAGGCCAGACATATGACTACATTTAAGTTATAAATGTGATTAAATTGAGATAAAGTCCTATTGACATTCACATTAATGTCATAATGTAAATATGGTTAAAATGTCAACAGTCAACATGTCAACATCTGAAAAATGTCAATAGTCACAATTTGACACATGAAATGTTGACTCAGTTAAAATACCAACATATGAAATGTTGACATAGTAAAAATTTTGAAAATAAATAAGTTATGGTTAGGGATTTTGGTTGTCAACGCTGTCGACATTTATGGTATCTGTATAACAACTGCTGAAAAAACATACTGAAACCAGTTAAATTATGTCTTTAACATGGCAGCCTCCTTAAGGTTCTAGAATTATCTACAACTATTACTGTATATAGCATTAACTGTATGAATTTGAAAGGGATGTAGTCATAATGTCAACATTTATAATGCTGACATCACAATGTCGATAGTTTTGTTATAGATATTGTTGAAATGTTGACATTGAACATGTCATGTACACAATGTTGGCAATCTGCATGGACTGGTAGTGGAGAGTTTGTGTTAGGGTTAGACACGAGGGGGAGGGTTAGGGTTAGTCATACACCCGAATGTACTGTATGATGTTAGTCATACCATAGGATCCACCGGAAAGTCATCCTGATGTCACCACTGCAGCCACCAGACCTTCTGTACCATGTGCGTACCAGCTCTTTACCCAAAATAGCATATTCTCCTAACTATCAGGCTTGAATATGAATGGAGCTTATGTATATTGTCAAATTGTTCACCATTTATGATTTTATGATAAAAATATGCTGTACAAGAGTCTCCTCACAGATCCTTGAAAAAATGACAGGGGGGGCACCTTGTGAAGGTGCGCGTGGCCTCACAACAAGGGCATGACCTAGCAACAAGGGTCATGGCCTCAAAGGTAATGTCATATTCGTAAGACGGGAAGAGGGTGTCACTTTGGAGAGGCAGAGGGTAACAGGAGAGAGAGGGTGATGGGTTTATAGTGACGCAGGGGAGAGGAAGAGGGTGAGGCAGTGGGTGAAGGAGACATAGTGGGAGACAGAGAGGCAGTGGTTGACAGAGAGAGGGTGACAGTGAGAGGCAGTGTGGATAACACCGGGGAAAGGGTGACGAGGAAAAAGTGGGTGATGCCAGGGGGAGGTGGCAGTGGGTAACAAGTAGAGGGGGACAGGGAGAGGCAGTGGGTACCTAAGGTCTCTGTAGGAGTAGGAGGGAGTAGTGAGACATTTGTAGTGAGGTTTACAGAGACATGTGGGATGAGTGTAGGGTCTTCTGCTGTGGAGTGAGGACAGGGTCTTCTGTGGGATGAGGACAGGGTCATCTGCTGTGGGGCAAGGACATTGTCTTATGCTGTGGTGTGAGGACAGGGTCTTCTGTTCTGGGGTGAGGACAGGGACTTCTGCTCAGGGGTGAGGACAGGGACTTTGGCTCAGGGGTGAGGACAGGGACTTATGCTCTGGGGTGAGGACAGGGACTTCTGCTCTGGGGTGAGGACAGGGACTTCTGCTCTGGGGTGAGGACAGGGACTTCTGCTCCAGGGTGAGTACAGGTTCATCTGCTGTGGGGTGAGGACAGGGTCTTATGCTGTGGGGTGAGGACAGGGACTTCTGTTCTGGGGTGAGGACAGGGACTTCTGTTCTGGGGTGAGGACAGAGACTTCTGCTCTGGGGTGAGGACAGGGTCATCTGCTCTGGGGTGAGGACAGGGTCTTCTGCTCAGGGCCGGTGCTAGGGTGTTCGGCGCCCTCCTGCAAACTATCAATTTTGCACCTTTCTACAAATACCGATCTCATCCTCAGAGCTGTAACTAGACATTTTGGTGCCCCCCCACCCCCAAGATCTATAACATGGACAGTTCGTGTCTCCATTATAAAAAATTACGCCACACAGTAGTATCACTTATACACACCAGGTAGAGCCCCTTATATACATTACGCCAGGTAGAGACCCCTTTTACACATTGCACCAGGTAGAGCCAGTCACACCTTAATCCAGGTAGAGCACCCTTCACACATTGCGCCAGGTAGAGCCAGTCACACATTATTCCAGGTAGAGCACCTTTTTACACGTTGCGTCAGGTAGAGCCAGTCACACATTATTCCAGGTAGAGCACCCTTTTGCACATTGCGCCAGGTGGAGCCAGTCACACATTATTCCAGGTAGAGCACCTTTTTATACATTGCGCCAGGTAGAGCCAGTCACACATTATTCCAGGTAGAGCACCTTTTTATACATTGCGCCAGGTAGAGCCAGTCACACATTATTCCAGGTAGAGCACCTTTTTATATATTGCACCAGGTAGAGCCAGTCACTCATTATTCCAGGTAGAGCACCTTTTTACACGTTGCGCCAGGTAGAGCCAGTCACACATTATTCCAGGTAGAGCACTTTTTTATACATTGCGCCAGGTAGAGCTAGTCACACATTATTCCAGGTAGAGCACCTTTTTATACATTGCACCAGGTAGAGCCAGTCACACATTATTCCAGGTAGAGCAGCTTTTTACACATGCCACTTCCCCCCAACACACATTACTATGAACCCCCCTTCTGCAGCTCACATTAAGGACACCCGCCCTTACCAGCATACATTGTATGCCACTCCCCAGCACATTAATGACACGACCCTCCAGCACACACACACCCTCCCCAGCACACATTAATTACACCTCCCCTCCCCAGCACACATTAATAACACCCCCCTCCCCAGCACACATTAATTACACCCCCCAGCACACATTAATTACACCCCCCCTCCCCAGCACACATTAACTACACCCCCCTCCCCAGCACACATTACACCCCCCTCCCCAGCACACATTACACCCCCCCTCCCCAGCACACATTAATTACATCCCCTCTCCCCAGCACACATCACCCCCCCTCCCCAGCACACATCTCCCCCCCTCCCCAGTACACATCTCCCCCCCTCCCCAGTACACATCACACCCCCCCTCCCCAGCACACATCACCCCCCCCTCCCCAGCACACATTAATTACGCACCCCTCCCCAGCACACATTAATTACACCCCTCCTCCCCAGCACATATTGATACCACCACTCCCCAGTACACATCAATTACACCCTACCTCCCCAGTACACATCAATGACACCCCACCAGTACACATTAAATACACACACAAACATCCCCAGCACATGTTTATCTGTAGCAGTATTTATTTACCTCAGTCTCTGCTCCTCAGTGTGTGGCTGCTGCTCTTCGAAGTTCTCATGTCTGCTGCTTCCTCCAATGCATGTGACTTCCTGCCTCCTCCACTGATGGGGGAGGGGGGTAAACGGTGCTGCCTATCTTCAGGCAGGAGTCTGGACATGTGCAGCGGGAGGAGAGGGGAGGTTCCTGGCACAGGATATCAGCTCAGCTGTTCATCCTACCAGCGCTACTGCTGCCTGTCAGTGTGACAGGCACAGGCTGCGGCAGCTGGCAGTAACTCTTTCCATCAGCAAGAGCGAGGTAGCAGAGCAGGGAGAGCGCCTTTCTAGCCCAGCACCTCCCTGATTTGCAGACCTTGCTGAGTGGCCAGCGCTGGGCCTGCTTCTGCTGTGGGGTGAGGACAGGGTGTCCTACTGTGGGATGAGAACAGAACATAGAACTGGGGAGATATAAAGGAAACGTATTCTGGGGAATAGTGTAGAATGCCTGAGAAAAGCCACAGGAACTTACATGAATGTGCCATCTCTGCGTGCAATGACGGGCTGGCACCATGACACTGTCTGGAGGAGTCACATACAGTCAGTGCAAGCATGCAGCTGCAGGTTTCTAAGACCGCGCAGGCAGCCTCCTCCCGCTCCCAACCGCATCAGAAGCAGATACTGAGGATGAGAGAGGAGAGGACGCGATCAGTCTCGGTAATGCCACATACACAGGGAGCTGGCTGGGAGACTGAGCACCGTGCATAGTGCTACTCATACACACTGTGCTGCTGCTGGGTCGCTTCCCTGCCGCTGCCCTCCTCCCCCTCGCCCCCGCCGCCGGAGACCCTCCTCCACTCATCATCATCAGCAGCAGCAGCCAGGATCTCAGCGGCGGCTACTGCAGACATGACAGGGGGGGCACGGGCCCGCGTGCCCCCCTCCCTGGATTCACCACTGGTACTATATAAAATATCATTCTCTGCATTGATTTGAAGATGAATCTGGGATTTTTTCTTGTTGAATGATAGTATATGTATATGGATATACATCTATTGTGAGACATATGAATGCAGACTGTGTCTGAACATCTATGATGTTACTAATTGGGTATACTTTGCAGTCATGAAAATAACAATAAGATCATATATATGCATACATGTTATAATTATAAAACATTATAATTACAAGAATAAAATTAAATAAAAATAAATGAAAAATAAAAATATAAATGAAAATGAATTGTGTTCCAAGTTTTGGACCCAAGTATTGAACCTGGGTCCTGTTATATACCTGTCCCATGCATTAGTCTGGTGAGCCACAGCTCCTATCTGTTGTAATGGGTGGTTATACTGATCTATGAAGTTGGTATAGCACTTCACATTATAATTCTGAACCTGTATGATGCCAAACAATGGTTTATTTTTATCCTATGTATATTGTATTAAGCTTAACATTAGTGTAACAAGCATTATGCTATTTTGTATTTTCAATAATGATTGTACTGCTGTTTTTTTCAAATGTTGAATACTGAGCACTTGTTTTAATCATGGTTGCACACCTGGAGTAGTTAATGAATGAACTCTGTGGATTTGGTCAGTGGACCCTTTAAATATATATCGTGTTTAAGATTCATTCATTCATTCATTCATTCATTCATTCATACCCTCTGAAGAAACCACTTCACTTTAACAGTGGAGAAACACGTATAGGGTACTTCCCATGGAGTCAATGGGGTAAATTTACTAAGATGGGAGTTCTATTTAAGATGGGATGTTGCCCATAGCAACCAATCAGATTCCAGGTATTATCTTCTAGAAGGTGCTAGATAAATGAGAAGTAGAATCTAAATGGTTGCTGTGGGCATCATCCCATCTTAAATAGAACTCCCATCTTAGTAAATTTACCCCCATGACTGTTATCTGGACTAGCCAGCATTTATGCACCACAGCCTACCTTCTCCGGTATCCAGTAGCTGCAGGCTGCACCTCTGTTGTGTTCTCACTCTGGTAACCAAGTCCTGGATGCCGCCTCATTGCTGAGGGTAATTGCCGGCCTCACCCCGATTGTCTTGCATCAGCTAATTGCTGCACTTGATATAGCAGTTGCTTCACGTTGAAAAACACAGCTGAACTGCCTTTGGGAGTTACAGAAAGGAACCCCTACAACAATGAGCATAGACTTACAACTACTGGGTGAAACTATTACAGTGTCCAAATTGTTACACTGTGTGAATTTGTTACTTTAAGTGCTGTGGCCAATTACAGACTTCACACTGGATATACATATTTACAACTAATACTTTCCTCTGGAACAATAAAGAACTGGGTACTCTCCATGGGAGGTGATTAGCAACTAATTTATTATATTTATGTACAGTATCATGTTTTATGTACGAATTAAACATATACTCAATTTTAATTTGGTAAGCGCTCTCATATATATTTGTTATAGTGTTGTTTAGTTAATCATTTAATGGTTTTACACTATGCTATCCCCCCCCCCCTCTAATTATTTGAGGTGAACTGACACTGTGGGGTGTAAGGTGTTGAAGAATCATTTATCAAAGGAACCAGATGAAGGAATCATTGGCATACTTGTGTTTAGGACTTTGAGGAATTGTCTGGAAGAGGACTTATAGTAGTATAAGAGACTTAATAATCATTATTCCAGTTATAACTTAGAGTACATTTGACTGTTTTGTCCGAATAGGAGAAGGATAAAAAGAAGACTTTCTTTGCTGGGGCACTCTTTTTTTGAATGATAATTTTTATTAAAACATTTTATTGGTATGCATTAAAACTGGATGCTTCAACCATCCACAATAACAAAAAACAAAAATACTTCTAAAAAAGGTATCACAAATATCAACAATTATATTCAGGGTGTTAGTACATCAAGAGTAATACAGAATATAAAAATATTTTTTTGCAGAATAATACAAGAATTGCAGTAAATACAAGAAATGTGAAATTACAAAACTACAAAAATGCAACATTTTAAAATATTAGTTTTGCAATAGCCAGTATTGTGGGTGATTCTCAATGGTAAATGTTAATCACTTCATATATGGCTTTGTTTATTAGTAAATGAAGAAGTACTATGCAGCCAGCATATAGTGATAAGACAACAATATAGTGTTGTTTATAAAAAAGAGGCGAAAATATTAGGTTAGTTAAAATACCTTGTCATATATGCTAAATAGCTTTAGATAGGTTCATCAATTAAGGTTTCCAAGGTAGGCAGGGTTGGACTGGCCCACAGGGGTACAGGGGAAACCACCGGTGGGCCCTACTGCCTGGGAGCCCATCCGGTCCTCTAGGGATCAGGTTCCAGACTGTGCTGTTACTAATCTAGTACATTATCTTGCATGCACTACAGTATTTACTGTATATATTTATCTAGGGGACCAACACTTGCAAAATGGTTAGGCAAACCAATGTGGTGGCTGGGCACACCCCCTCTGGAGACTGGCCACACCCCTAAACATGGGCCCCTACAGCTGCATCCCCCCGGTGGGCCCTACATGCCCCAGTCTGACACTGAAGGTAGGTATACATGGATTCTGATATAATGATGTTAGATAACAGTAAATGTATGATATATAACATAGATATATTTAGTAACCCTGGTGCCCTATTGAGAAGAAGAAGGGCCCTTAGTTGTTTGAGTTAAGTTAGACTCACTGGGTCCGCTCTCCATTTCTTCTACTCACTTGTGTGTTGCTGTGAACAGTGAATGAGTGGGTGAGAGTGTGGAGAAAGGGATATCTCATGAGTGAAAGAAGAATTAGTAACGAGGATCTGCTTTTGCACATATAACCAAGATGCACCCCTGATGGAAATCCAGTGCATGGAGTGTGTTCAGGCCCCCACACAATCAGAGTCCCCTAGAAACAGAGACAGGAGTAATTAATGGATATTTATTTGATTCAAGTAAACAAAAATTGCAATTGCTTTACTGAAGATTTCCTTTTTTTAAAATGAATATTTTGGTGGTTCAGGATAATTAATCTTAAAACAATCAGACTTCATCTGATCAAATGTTTAAGTTATCTTTTACTATAAACAATACAGAGTTAATGTGACCTGTTCCCAAGGGCATGTGTTCACTTCTAGAAAATGTCAGCTCCAAAATGTCTCAGAACATTAGTCTTCACTAAAACAATCATCACATAACTCTCTACGTTGATGTGGCTCCCATTACATCTGTCATGGCTAACAAGTAACACACATGCATGGATGTACCTGAGCGCTGTCCATGAATTAAATGTGCTGAATTTGCCCACCTCTGGCATATGCCAGTTGTGCAGTGGTTGGCCAAGAGCATATTAACTGTCAAAAAATTCAGATATTTCAAATATTGTTAAGCTTTCTTCAGTTTGAGTTAAAAATAAAGTTATATTGGACTCAAATTATATATTCTGTGCAAGAATCTTTAAACTCTCCTCCTTCCCATTTCCTTCTGGTAAATAGTATAGTGACAATTAGTGCCATCCACTAAGTGACATAATTATATATTCTGTGCAAGAATCTTTAAACTCTCCTCCTTCCGATTTCCTTCTGGTAAATAGTATAGTGCCAATTAGTGCCATCCACTAAGTGACATATGTGTGTTAATATTAGTTCCAAGTGATAGACTCTGAGTTAGATATGTTAAGAGATGTGCTTGAATACTTAGCAACTAGTGAGAGACAAGTAACAGTCAGAAATACCTGTGAGATTTCAGTTTATCTTGGCAGCCAAACCAGGTGATGTCAGCATAACGTTTCTGAGAGCTGAATGATAATAGTGTGGATGTCTTTTTTTAAAAAGAACCCAGGGAGAAAAGTGAGTGGAGAAAATGTCAGTGTAAATTATGTCTTTAACATGGCAGCCTCCTTAAGGTTCTAGAATTATCTACAACTATTACTGTATATAGCATTAACTGTATGAATTTGAAAGGGATGTAGTCATAATGTCAACATTTATAATGCTGACATCACAATGTCGATAGTTTTGTTATAGATATTGTTGAAATGTTGACATTGAACATGTTATGTACACAATGTTGACAATCTGCATGGACTGGTAGTGGAGAGTTTGTGTTAGGGTTAGACACGAGGGGGAGGGTTAGTCATACACCCGAATGTACTGTATGATGTTAGTCATACCATAGGATCCACCGGAAAGTCATCCTGATGTCACCACTGCAGCCACCAGACCTTCTGTACCATGTGCGTACCAGCACTTTACCCAAAATAGCATATTCTCCTAACTATCAGGCTTGAATATGAATGGAGCTTATGTATATTGTCAAATTGTTCACCATTTATGATAAAAATATGCTGTACAAGAGAAATAAAAACTACTCATATTGTATTTCTTGGTAATTCTGATTTTAATCCCTTTGTATCCATTGTACAATTAAAATTGGGAAATGAAAACTGATTAACCTCAGAAAGAATGACACCTCTATGAATTGGGATTAGTCTGTTTTGATTTACTCTGTTTGCTGTAGAACAGGGCACCACCAGTAACATTTTGGCAACATTCTAATCATAATGACATTTCATCAGTGTCGACACGCTGCATGTCGAAATTATGACCATGTTGGCAATCTGATGTTTACATTATGAATGTCAACAAAATGTAACACATCCACTTGAAAGACATTTTCTTTATACTAATACAATTTTTTCCTGTATCATTTTTATTAGTTTTTGCATTGTAATTATTATTCTTAATTATTTATATAGCGCACACATATTCTGCAGTGCTTTACAGAGAATGTTTGGCCATTCACATCATTCCCTGCCCCAGTGGAGCTTACAATCCATATTCCCTACCACATTCACGCTAGGGTTAAATTTGTTGGGAGCCAATTAACCTACTAGTATATTTTTGGATTGTGGGAGGAAACCGGAGTACCCGGAGGATACCCATGCAAGTACGGGGAGAATATACAAACTCCACACAGTAAGGGTCATGGTGGGAATCAAACCCATAACCTTGGTGCTGTGAGTCAGTAATTAGTAACTAACCATTACACCATCTGTTCTGCCCATGAACAAAAGACATATCTTATAGTGTTTACTGTAGGTTTCTGGGCTGGCAGGGCGCAGGAGCTGCGTGGGCACTCTGTGCACATGTGCCAAAGGTGAGCACTGGGAAGGATGCAGTCAGCCAGGGAGGGGGCGTGGCCCTGCTGGCATCACAATTGGGGGCAGGCCTGTCTCTCCACATGACTAATGGGGCATACCCAAGCTATTGGCATCAGGAATGGCGGCGTTGTCAGCATCTAAGAAGGTGCTGGGTTTTCCTCAAGCGCTCCCTTTCCTGTGAATAGATGCCATGTGAGTGCACACGGTATATATTCACGTTGTGGCGGCAGCAGCAGGCTTTTCTAGCAGGGCACCGCTGAAGTTGCAGGGAGCATTTTGCTTTAAAAATCGGGCAGAGTGCGGTGCCATGCTAAAACAGCCTAGCGTGAGCACTATGTTATATAATATTCAATTATTCAAATACATGTTAAAAAAAATAACAATGATTTTGGAATTTACTGGCAAAACTTTTACCAAGATATTCCCATCATCAACACAGACATACTCAGTAATTCTCTTGCGTGCTTCAGAAACTCGGAACTAACGTCATAGTTTAAAACATACATAATTGATGGAGTACTAAGATTTTTACAATATTAGTAGATAGCATTTTCTAATAACTCTTGCAATAAAGTTATTACACAAAATAATCTATGATTACAGGATATTTTGTATAACCACTCAACATCTTTAAAAGGGATCAGTGAAATGAAGACTATAGAAAAAGAACAGGACATTTTATAAAGCATTTTGATGCAAATGGAATAAGAAAGATTTTTTTAGTATAATAAAACAGAAAAAAATGAAATGGTCCAAAAAATGATTGCATGCTGGAATCCTATTCCCACCTATTCGCACCTGTCATTTCATCCTCGGCTCATCATCCAAACTCATTTGAAGTGTAATTGTATACTGAAATACTTTAAAACAGCATATTCTCCAAACATTCAGACTTGAATATAAATGGAGCTTATGTACATTATCAAATTGTTTGACATTTATGATGTACTGTACAGTAAAAAGCTATTCACATTGCATTTCTTGTTAATTCTGAGGTTAATCCCTTTGCATCAATTGTACAATTAAGTTGTGAGAAAGAAAACTGATTAACCTTAGAAATAATGACACCTGTACAGGTTTTAGTCTATTCTGTTTGCTTGACAACAGGGCTGCTAGCCAGACCTCTGTAGCTGTCTCTTGTGATCCTCCGGTCACAGGACAATAACCAGGGAACAATTGACTTGCTTTTTATCATGCGATTTGTCTGATAATAATATAGTGATGAGCATGTTCGGTTCCTCGGAATCCGAACCCGCCCGAACTTCACCTTTTTTTTACACGGGTCCGAGCGACTCGGATCCTCCTGCCTTGCTCGGTTAACCCGAGCGCGCCCGAACGTCATCATCCCGCTGTCGGATTCTCGCGAGACTCGGATTCTATATAAGGAGCCGCGCGTCGCCGCCATTTTCACACGTGCATTGAGATTGATAGGGAGAGGACGTGGCTGGCGTCCTCTCCGAGTCCGTTGTATTATATTAGAACTTAGTTAGTTATAATTGTGGGGAGGATTGGGGACGGGGAGCAGCTGTTAGGGAGTACAGTGCAGGGTTTTGAGTTTAATCCGTTGTTTCTCTGCCTGAAAAAAACCGCTCCACCAAATCTGTGCTCACTCAGTGTGCTGCACTGCTGCATGATATATCTGTGCTGAGTGCACTGCTCACACTGCCTAATTGTGGGGACTGGGGAGCAGTTATAGCAGGAGTACAGTGCACAGTTTTGCTGACAGTGACCACCAGTCCAGTATACGTTTGTCTGCCTGAAAAACACTGTGGTGTTTTTTCTTTCTTTCTTCATGCTAGTTTGTTTAGCAGTCTGCTGACACTGCAGTGTCCACCAGGTCCGTTATACAGTATATTATATATATAATTAAGCACTAAGCAGCAGTACGGTAGGCCACGGCTGTACCTACCTCTGTGTCGACTCGTCACTCGTCGTCCATAAGTATAAGTAATACTATCCATCCATCTACATTGTATACCTGTGGTGTTTTTTTTTTCTTTCTTCATACTAGTTTAGCAGTCTGCTGCTGACACTGTCCACCAGGTCCGTTATACAGTATATTATATTTATATATAAGCACTAAGCAGCAGTACGGTAGGCCACGGCTGTACCTACCTCTGTGTCGTCACTCGTCGTCCATAAGTATAAGTAATACTATACTATCCATCCATCTACATTGTATACCTGTGGTGGTTTTTTTTTCTTTCTTCATACTAGTTTAGCAGTCTGCTGACACTGTCCACCAGGTCCGTTATACAGTATATTATATTTATATATAAGCATTAAGCAGCAGTACGGTAGGCCACGGCTGTACCTACCTCTGTGTCGTCACTCGTCGTCCATAAGTATAAGTAATACTATACTATCCATCCATCTACATTGTATACCTGTGGTGGTTTTATTTTCTTTCTTCATACTAGTTTAGCAGTCTGCTGACACTGTCCACCAGGTCCGTTATACAGTATATTATATTTATATATAAACACTAAGCAGCAGTACGGTAGGCCAGGGCTGTACCTACCTCTGTGTCGTCACTCGTCGTCCATAAGTATAAGTAATACTATACTATCCATCCATCTACATTGTATACCTGTGGTGGTTTTTTTTTCTTTCTTCTTACTAGTTTAGCAGTCTGCTGACACTGTCCACCAGGTCCGTTATACAGTATATTATATTTATATATAAGCACTAAGCAGCAGTACGGTAGGCCATGGCTGTACCTACCTCTGTGTTGTCACTCGTCGTCCATAAGTATAAGTAATACTATACTATCCATCCATCTACATTGTATACCTGTGGTGGGTTTTTTTTCTTTCTCCATACTAGTTTAGCAGTCTGCTGACACTGTCCACCAGGTCCGTTATACAGTATATTATATTTATATATAAGCACTAAGCAGCAGTACGGTAGGCCACGGCTGTACCTACCTCTGTGTCGACTCGTCACTCGTCGTCCATAAGTATAAGTAATACTATCCATCCATCTACATTGTATACCTGTGGTGTTTTTTTTCTTTCTTCATACTAGTTTAGTAGTCTGCTGACACTGTCCACCAGGTCCGTTATACAGTATATTATATTTATATATAAGCACTAAGCAGCAGTACGGTAGGCCACGGCTGTACCTACCTCTGTGTCGTCACTCGTCGTCCATAAGTATAAGTAATACTATACTATCCATCCATCTACATTGTATACCTGTGGTGTTTTTTTTTTCTTTCTTCATACTAGTTTAGCAGTCTGCTGACACTGTCCACCAGGTCCGTTATACAGTATATTATATTTATATATAAGCACTAAGCAGCAGTACAGTAGGCCACGGCTGTACCTACCTCTGTGTCGTCACTCGTCGTCCATAAGTATAAGTAATACTATACTATCCATCCATCTACATTGTATACCTGTGGTGGCTTTTAGTTGTGCGCAAAATATGGAGAACAAAAATGTGGAGGTTAAAAAAATAGGGAAAGATCAAGATCCACTTCCACCTCGTGCTGAAGCTGCTGCCACTAGTCATGGCCGAGACGATGAAATGCCATCAACGTCGTCTGCCAAGGCCGATGCCCAATGTCATAGTACAGAGCATGTAAAATCCAAAACACAAAAGATCAGTAAAAAAATGACCCAAAAATCAAAATTAAAAGCGTCTGAGGAGAAGCGTAAACTTGCCAATATGCCATTTACGACACGGAGTGGCAAGGAACGGCTGAGGCCCTGGCCTATGTTCATGGCTAGTGGTTCAGCTTCACATGAGAATGGAAGCATTCATCCTCTCGCTAGAAAAAAGAAAAGACTTGCGGCAAAAGCACAGCAAAGAACTGTGCGTTCTTCGAAATCCCAAATCCCAAAGGAGAGTCCAATTGTGTCGGTTGCGATGCCTGACCTTCCCAACACTGGACGGGAAGAGCTTGCGCCTTCCACCATTTGCACGCCCCCTGCAAGTGTTGAAAGGAGCACCCGCAGTCCAGTTCCTGATAGTGAAATTGAAGATGTCAGTGTTGAAGTACACCAGGATGAGGCTATGGGTGTTGCTGGCGCTGGGGAGGAAATTGACAAGGAGGATTCTGATGGTGAGGTGGTTTGTTTAAGTCAGGCACCCGGGGAGACACCTGTTGTCCGTGGGAGGAATATGGCCATTGACATGCCTGGTGAAAATACCAAAAAAATCAGCTCTTCAGTGTGGAAGTATTTCAACAGAAATGCGGACAACAGGTGTCAAGCCGTGTGTTGCCTTTGTCAAGCTGTAATAAGTAGGGGTAAGGACGTTAACCACCTCGGAACATCCTCCCTTATACGTCACCTGCAGCGCATTCATAATAAGTCAGTGACAAGTTCAAAAACTTTGGGCGACAGCGGAAGCAGTCCACTGACCAGTAAATCCCTTCCTCTTGTAACCAAGCTCGTGCAAACCACACCACCAACTCCCTCAGTGTCAATTTCCTCCTTACCCAGGAAAGCCAATAGTCCTGCAGGCCATGTCACTGGCAAGTCTGACGAGTCCTCTCCTGCCTGGGATTCATCCGATGCATCCTTGAGTGTAACGCCTACTGCTGCTGGCGCTGCTGTTGTTGCTGCTGGGAGTCGATCGTCATCCCAGAGGGGATGTCCATCCCAGAGGCTACTTCCATTAAGCAATTGACTGTCCAACAGTCCTTTGCGAGGAAGATGAAATATCACAGCAGTCATCCTTCTGCAAAGCGGATAACTGAGGCCTTGACAACTATGTTGGTGTTAGACGTGCGTCCGGTATCCGCCGTTAGTTCACAGGGAACTAGACAATTTCTTGAGGTAGTGTGCCCCCGTTACCAAATACCATCTAGGTTCCACTTCTCTAGGCAGGCGATACCGAGAATGTACACGGACGTCAGAAAAAGACTCCACAGTGTCCTAAAAAATGCAGTTGTACCCAATGTCCACTTAACCACGGACATGTGGACAAGTGGAGCAGGGCAGACTCAGGACTGCATGACTGTGACAGCCCACTGGGTAGATGTATTGCCTCCCGCTGCAAGAACAGCAGCGGCGGCACCAGTAGCAGCATCTCGCAAACGCCAACTCGTTCCTAGGCAGGCTACGCTTTGTATCACCGCTTTCCAGAATACGCACACAGCTGAAAACCTCTTACGGCAACTGAGGAAGATCATCGCAGAATGGCTTACCCCAATTGGACTCTCCTGGGGATTTGTGGCATCGGACAACGCCAGCAATATTGTGCGTGCATTACATCTGGGCAAATTCCAGCACGTCCCATGTTTTGCACATACCTTGAATTTGGTGGTGCAGAATTATTTAAAAAACGACAGGGGCGTGCAAGAGATGCTTTCGGTGGCCAGAAGAATTGCGGGCCACTTTCGGCGTGCAGGCACCGCGTACAGAAGACTGGAGCACAACCAAAAAAACCTGAACCTGCCCTGCCATCATCTGAAGCAAGAGGTGGTAACGAGGTGGAATTCAACCCTCTATATGCTTCAGAGGATGGAGGAGCAGCAAAAGGCCATTCAAGCCTATACATCTGGCCACGATATAGGCAAAGGAGGTGGAATGCACCTGTCTCAAGCGCAGTGGAGAATGATTTCAACGTTGTGCAAGGTTCTGCTGCCCTTTGAACTTGCCACACGTGAAGTCAGTTCAGACACTGCCAGCCTGAGTCAGGTCATTCCCCTCATCAGGCTTTTGCAGAAGAAGCTGGAGGCATTGAAGGAGGAGCTAAAACAGAGCGATTCCGCTAGGCATGTGGGACTTGTGGATGGAGCCCTTCATTTGCTTAACCAGGATTCACGTGTGGTCAATCTGTTGAAATCAGAGCACTACATTTTGGCCACCGTGCTCGATCCTAGATTTAAAACCTACGTTGTATCTCTCTTTCCGGCAGACAAAAGTCTGCAGGGGTTCAAAGAACTGCTGGTGAGAAAATTGTCAAGTCAAGCGGAACGTGACCTGTCAACATATTCTCCTTCACATTCTCCCGCAACTGGGGGTGCGAGGAAAAGGCTACGAATTCCGAGCCCACCCACTGGCGGTGATGCAGGGCAGTCTGGAGCGACTGCTGATGCTGACATCTGGTCCGGACTGAAGGACCTGCCAACGATTACTGACATGTCGTCTACTGTCACTGCATATGATTCTCTCACCATTGAAAGAATGGTGGAGGATTATATGAGTGACCGCATCCAAGTAGGCACGTCAGACAGTCCGTACGTATACTGGCAGGGAAAAGAGGCAATTTGGAGGCCTTTGCACAAACTGGCTTTATTCTACCTAAGTTGCCCTCCCTCCAGTGTGTACTCCGAAAGAGTGTTTAGTGCCGCCGCTCACCTTGTCAGCAATCGGCGTACGAGGTTACTTCCAGAAAATGTGGAGAAGATGATGTTCATTAAAATGAATTATAATCAATTACTCCATGGAGACATTCACCAGCAGCAATTGCCTCCAGAAAGTACACGGGGATCTGAGATGGTGGATTCCAGTGGGGACGAATTAATAATCTGTGAGGAGGGGGATGTACACAGTGAAAGGGGTGATGAATCGGACGATGATGATGAGGTGGACATCTTGCCTCTGTAGAGCCAGTTTGTGCAAGGAGAGATTGATTGCTTCTTTTTTGGTGGGGGCCCAAACCAACCAGTCATTTCAGTCACAGTCGTGTGGCAGACCCTGTCGCTGAAATGATGGGTTGGTTAAAGTGTGCATGTCCTGTTTATACAACATAAGGGTGGGTGGGAGGGCCAAAGGACAATTCCATCTTGCACCTCTTTTTTCTTTTTTTCTTCTTTGCGTCATGTGCTGTTTGGGGAGTATTTTTTGGAAGGGCCATCCTGCCTGACACTGCAGTGCCACTCCTAGATGGGCCAGGTGTTTGTGTCGGCCACTAGGGTCACTTAGCTTACTCACACAGCTACCTCATTGCGCCTCTTTTTTTTCTTCTTTGCGTCATGTGCTGTTTGGGGAGTATTTTTTGGAAGGGCCATCCTGCGTGACACTGCAGTGCCACTCCTAGATGGGCCAGGTGTTTGTGTCGGCCACTAGGGTCGCTTAGCTTACTCACACAGCTACCTCATTGCGCCTCTTTTTTTTCTTCTTTGCGTCATGTGCTGTTTGGGGAGTATTTTTTGGAAGGGCCATCCTGCGTGACACTGCAGTGCCACTCCTAGATGGGCCAGGTGTTTGTGTCGGCCACTAGGGTCGCTTAGCTTACTCACACAGCTACCTCATTGCGCCTCTTTTTTTTCTTCTTTGCGTCATGTGCTGTTTGGGGAGTATTTTTTGGAAGGGCCATCCTGCGTGACACTGCAGTGCCACTCCTAGATGGGCCAGGTGTTTGTGTCGGCCACTAGGGTCGCTTAGCTTACTCACACAGCTACCTCACTGCGCCTCTTTTTTTCTTCTTTGCGTCATGTGCTGTTTGGGGAGTATTTTTTGGAAGGGCCATCCTGCGTGACACTGCAGTGCCACTCCTAGATGGGCCAGGTGTTTGTGTCGGCCACTAGGGTCGCTTAGCTTACTCACACAGCTACCTCATTGCGCCTCTTTTTTTTCTTCTTTGCGTCATGTGCTGTTTGGGGAGTATTTTTTGGAAGGGCCATCCTGCGTAACACTGCAGTGCCACTCCTAGATGGGCCAGGTGTTTGTGTCGGCCACTAGGGTCGCTTAGCTTACTCACACAGCTACCTCATTGCGCCTCTTTTTCTTCTTCTTTGCGTCATGTGCTGTTTGGGGAGTATTTTTTGGAAGGGCCATCCTGCGTGACACTGCAGTGCCACTCCTAGATGGGCCAGGTGTTTGTGTCGGCCACTAGGGTCGCTTAGCTTACTCACACAGCTACCTCATTGCGCCTCTTTTTTTTCTTCTTTGCGTCATGTGCTGTTTGGGGAGTATTTTTTGGAAGGGCCATCCTGCGTGACACTGCAGTGCCACTCCTAGATGGGCCAGGTGTTTGTGTCGGCCACTAGGGTCGCTTAGCTTACTCACACAGCTACCTCATTGCGCCTCTTTTTTTTCTTCTTTGCGTCATGTGCTGTTTGGGGAGTATTTTTTGGAAGGGCCATCCTGCGTGACACTGCAGTGCCACTCCTAGATTGTCCAGGTGTTTGTGTCGGCCACTAGGGTCGCTTAGCTTACTCACACAGCTACCTCATTGCGCCTCTTTTTTTTCTTCTTTGCGTCATGTGCTGTTTGGGGAGTATTTTTTGGAAGGGCCATCCTGCGTGACACTGCAGTGCCACTCCTAGATGGGCCAGGTATTTGTGTCGGCCACTAGGGTCGCTTAGCTTACTCACACAGCTACCTCATTGCGCCTCTTTTTTTTCTTCTTTGCGTCATGTGCTGTTTGGGGAGTATTTTTTGGAAGGGCCATCCTGCGTGACACTGCAGTGCCACTCCTAGATGGGCCAGGTGTTTGTGTCGGCCACTAGGGTCGCTTAGCTTACTCACACAGCTACCTCATTGCGCCTCTTTTTTTTCTTCTTTGCGTCATGTGCTGTTTGGGGAGTATTTTTTGGAAGGGCCATCCTGCGTGACACTGCAGTACCACTCCTAGATGGGCCAGGTGTTTGTGTCGGCCACTAGGGTCGCTTAGCTTACTCACACAGCTACCTCATCGCGCCTCTTTTTTTTCTTCTTTGCGTCATGTGCTGTTTGGGGAGTATTTTTTGGAAGGGCCATCCTGCGTGACACTGCAGTGCCACTCCTAGATGGGCCAGGTGTTTGTGTCGGCCACTAGGGTCGCTTAGCTTACTCACACAGCTACCTCATTGCGCCTCTTTTTTTTCTTCTTTGCGTCATGTGCTGTTTGGGGAGTATTTTTTGGAAGGGCCATCCTGCGTGACACTGCAGTGCCACTCCTAGATGGGCCAGGTGTTTGTGTCGGCCACTAGGGTCGCTTAGCTTACTCACACAGCTACCTCATTGCGCCTCTTTTTTTTCTTCTTTGCGTCATGTGCTGTTTGGGGAGTATTTTTTGGAAGGGCCATCCTGCGTGACACTGCAGTGCCACTCCTAGATGGGCCAGGTGTTTGTGTCGGCCACTTGGGTCGCTTAGCTTAGCCATCCAGCGACCTCGGTGCAAATTTTAGGACTAAAAATAATATTGTGAGGTGTGAGGTGTTCAGAATAGACTGAAAATGAGTGGAAATTATGGTTATTGAGGTTAATAATACTATGGGATCAAAATGACCCCCAAATTCTATGATTTAAGCTGTTTTTTAGGGTTTTTTGAAAAAAACACCCGAATCCAAAACACACCCGAATCCGACAAAAAAAATTCGGTGAGGTTTTGCCAAAACGCGTTCGAACCCAAAACACGGCCACGGAACCGACCCCAAAACCAAAACACAAAACCCGAAAAATTTCAGGTGCACATCCCTAATAATAAATATCATTGATCACAGATACATTTGTTTCATTGAAACTCATTTTTACAAGCCTGCCCCTTGCTCCTGAAGCAATTTATGTGCTAGAAAGAAAATAGAATCCATAACATGGTGGTGCCACCACCATATGTTTTTGTAGGATAGGTGTTTTGACTGTGATGTGCAGTGTTAGATTTGCACCATATTACTTAGCATTATGGCTGAAAAGTAGCATTTTGATGTTATCAGACCATAGAATTTCTCTCTACGTTGTCATGTCTCTCATATGTCTTTGGACACACAGTATGTGAGTTTGTTTAACAAGTGATTTCTCTTGCCTTGCTCCACCAGTTTCTCCCATCTCTATCATGGACTACAGTAGCTAAATGCAAAGTATTCTGTTGAAACATATCCAAATGGTTTTTTAAATGAGTTTCAAAAAATAATATATAGTGAAATGTATATATCAACATTGTAATTAATGTTTTTGGTTATTTCAGACACACCCATTGCTTTCAGGTACAAAAAATAAAGCATACTGTACTGTTATTGTCTCCACTGTCAAACTTTTTCCTAACAGGCCAGGTCATTAAATGTCTGTTCTTAGTTTTAGTCATACACAAGCCTCATTTCACAATGCGCAATGTACAAACATTGCATGTTGTGATATGAGGTTCGTGTGTTACTACTCAGTCATGTAAATCTAAATCATGAAGTTCCAATAAAACTATTTTTGTGCTAACTTTACCTGAGCAGTGGAAATGGATTCTCAATAGTGATGGATCCTTAGTCACCTTATTCATTTGGCAGCCTGAAAGACAAATCTGGGTTTGAATGATGCCAAAAAGAGCAATTTCTGCTTGAAAGAAAACTGCCAGATGTGAAGTTAGGTACAGAAAGGACAATGGTTTGGCATGTGTAGGCCTGGTCCCCCTGTTACAGGATACATTTTAATGCCAAAACACACAATACAGTTCAAGAAAATTAAATTTAGTGCAGTGGTTCTCAAACTCAGTCTGTGGGTTCCCAAATAGTTAATGTTTTCCAGGTTACCTAACAGGTGCACAGGTGTATTCATTACTCATGGACACATTTTGAAAGATCCACAGGTGCCGCTAATTATATCACTTGTAATTCTGTGAGGAGACGTGGAAAACATGCACTGTTTGTCAACCTGGGGACTGGGTGTGAGAACCTATAATTTAGTGAATAGATTCCTTCTCTCAGTTCTGCATTTCATCATAGACTAAGGCAGGGGTCGCCAACCATAGTCCTCAAGGCACACCAACAGTCCAGGTTTTAATATTGGTATACAAATGGAACAAATTAGTTCACATGTGCAACTATGATTTTGTATGCAACGTGGTACCCCGGGAAAGAGTTTTGTGCCCCTTTAAATATGTATATGGAAGTGTTTGCACCTGATGTTTTCTTGGTTGGTACAGCAGGGGATTAAGTCACAAACTGCAGTGGGATCACATGTCCTGTCCTGTGAAGTGGTAGGATCGTAGTGGATGGTGAGTGGAGAGCAAGCGGAGCCTTGTGAGAAGAAGGAGGTGTGAACAGAAAGTTGGAGAGAAGCCATTGGGGGGAGCAAGTGTGTATTGAGGAGCGGAGTAGGACAGCTGAATGGTAGGATTCTGGTGGTCATGCAGGTTCTGTGGAGAGCTAAGGCAGCGGGGTGCTTCCAGTCAGTGAAGAAAACTGTGAAAGCGGGTGTGAGACATCACAGACGGTAACCATACACCGCTAGGCATGGGCAGAGGCACGAACTCCACAGCCATCTTGAGAGAGCTATATCCACTGATAAGGACCAGTGAGGGAGCTGAATAACCTGAGAAGTTTGGAGTGAGTAACAAAGACTTTTTTTGTTGCAGACTACAGGAGGGTGAGTGCTAAGCCCTAATTGTCTGCTGTCACAAACACACTGCTCACAACTGCATGGAGAGGAGGCTCATAAGTGAGAACCACATAAAGCAACCCATGTTTAAACATAGTGCTGATCATTACCAAGACACCATTTGTTTAGATGCACATTACAGTGGCATTAAAAAGTGCCTTTCACCACAGCCCCATTCCAAAATTGTGGCACTGTAGGATCCCTGAGTTCCAACATATATTGCCGGTGAAGATTATGATAATTTATTTAGGTAAATAGTCATCATTCTTTATACAAATTATATTCTTAACCATCTTCTTCATTGTCTTTTTCTTGCAATATTATTATTCGGAATATACATGCATCTGTGATTAGACTGATTGACTTCTTGAAATATTGAATGTTCTATTGTATCGTAAGCTGTAAATAAAACCCTGATTTTCATAGTAACATCTAAAGTGATTTTATTCTGCATTACAGTTGTTTCCTTTAATTGTCATCTTGTGATTGTTTAATTATTGGCGTATACTCAATAACCACTTTCCATCCTAAATTCTTTGCGGCACAATAATAGAAACTTCCCGTCGGAGATTGCTGTCATTGAGCTCACTGTGTGCATATCAATATGTCCTACCTCTCTGAACCACATACAAGGAACAAGGCATGTAGAACAACATCTTAGGGAACTGGTCCATCACATAGCCACCTAACACCTGTGACACATTTTTCATCCACTTAGACACCAGCCAACCCTGGAGTGTTACACCAACAAGAAGCATACTATATTAAGGTTCAACAGGATCATTCATTAAAGTGTTTATATAGTAATACTCATTATTAATAGACTTAGCATACTATTCATTTAATCCAGACATACTATACAAGAATTACACAGGTTCTGTGGCTGATTAAAACCAGGTGAAATGGAGTCTTGAAGTCAGCCAGCCACAGAACCTGTGTAAATCTTGAGTGTCCTGGTTTAAAGGGATAGTATGGTAAGCTTAACTATCAAGTACCTTTTAGAGGATATACATATTTTAAGACCGAGGGTAAGATTTCTTTTTGTATGGTCTATGTACAACGTCCAATGAATAAAGGCATGCAAAATGCATAAGTTCTGTAACTGTAGGTTTTGTGACTAGCATTGCCAGGCTTTATTTTTGTCCTTCTATAGCTCTAACCATAGTTAATTTATATCACCCTCTTTTCACCCTCTCTTATTGGTTGTGGTTAAATTCAAGTGATCTAAAGGACATTTGACATCACAACCAAGGGACCCATGACAGCAGGGGGAGGAGCAAGGTTGGCTCATGCTGTGCCCTCGCGAGCTCACTTCGCTCACCACGCTCCAGGCATGGTGGCTTGCTCTGCTCCACTAACCAGAGGTTACTATTCCCAATAGATGTCCACGTGGATAGTAAAAGTGCTAGCCCACTGACCTTTTACCTCCCTCTGCCATAGTGGGTCACATGGTTGTGATGTCAGAGGTCCTTAAGTCTACTTGGCTATAGCATCTACCCTCTCTTATTCCATCTCTCCTCCCCCATTTCTCTTTCCTATATATATATTTCATCTCTCTTAACTGTGTTTCTCTCTCTGTACCCCTCTCTTCTCTTCCTAGTTCCTCAGTGTAATGACTCCAAAACTCCTACCTTTATAATAAACAGATTCAAATATTTACAACAACTTTGCTGCCACTTACAGTATAATGGGTTACAGGGATTAAGTCAGTGATACAGCAGTTCCAATAAGATTTTGAATTTTTAAGCCTCTAAAGCAAGGATTTATGTTTGTCTTTGCTGTTAAAAAGGTCAATGCTGTAGGCTGGTAGCATAGGTCCCCAAACATGCACCCCCTTCCCCTCACATATCCTTAATACATCTCTTCATGTACTTCTTCACAGGATGAACTATTATAGGGAATGGGATAGGGTGTTGACTTGACAGTCAAGGCTCTGTAGTGATTACATGAGCATGTAGTCCTAATTTATGTCTCTCTGCTCTATAAAAAGTGACAGATCTTCCCAGGTAACAGCTAGGAAGAGTGTTTATGATGGAGTAAGGGAACCAGTAAGAAATGTGAGGGGAGAGTGGAGGCTGGGTGTTCCTTTCAGCTTTCTACTGAGCATATGCTATACTCAAACCATGAAAGATCTCCTATATAATTGCCCAGATATGTCACCCTGTGACTGTGTGGCTAATGCTGGGCGTGGCTAGGAGCTCTCATTGGGTTAGCAGCAGGTCTATCACACCCAGTCCACAGCTGATTGGGCGAGAAATGCCCTCCCACACAGGTTACATCCAATGGGAGGCTCTGTCCTTTGGCTGCTGTGTGTTCTCAGAGCAGGATTAACATAGAAGCTGATGGAGCTGCAGCTCCAGCTCCACACCCCAAAATAGGCCCACTGCATCTGCAGCAACATACCCTCCAACAATTTACACATACAAATAACTTTAAATTCGAAAAGGGGGCGTGCCCACGGGTACAGTGGTGTGGCCACGCCCCTTTACCTATACTTTCAATGGAAGTTTGGAGAGCCAAACATCGGCACAGACCATAAAAAAAGGTACTGTACCTGCCAAACAAGGTACAGCTGGAGGGTATGCCACTGCATCTGCAGCAAGTCTCTGCGCTGTAGATAGGGGGGGGGGGGGGATACTTTTACTGCAGCATCCTATGGGGGTCATTCTGATCTGATCGCTCACTGCAGTTCATCGAAGTGCAGTGATCAGGTCAGAACTGCACATGCACCGACGACGCAGTGCACCAGTACATGGCTGACAGCCGACGGCTGTCGTTGCCTAGCGATCACCTCTGCCTGATTGACAGACAGAGGTGGTCACTGGGCAGGAGGGGGCAGCATGGCACCATTTGCTTACCGTTTTGTGGCTGCGGTCCGGCCAACACAGGCATGGCCGGACCGTGAGGTGGGCGGCCCGCTGCGGCTGACATCACACGTGGCTTCTGAGACCCAGGCAGCGACGAGTAACTGTACGATGCTTTTGTACTTGTGCGGGAGGGGGGGCAGCCTGACATGCGAGATGGACTTGCCCTGTGCTGGGCGTCCCAACCCTCATGTTAGTGTAAGAGATTTAGCATAGCTACGATCAGGTCAGAATGACCCCCTATGTCCTGCTGCCAGTCTGCCTGCCCCCTCTGGCATCAACAATCCCCACTCCCTGGCCAAGGCGCACGTGGAACAAAAGCTGCTGCTGCCACTGGCATAGATGTGTATGAAAGCAGCGCAGCGGAAGGCTTTCATAGCCCTCCCAGCATCGCATACTCTCTGAGCCCCGGAGCCTCCTCTGTGCATGATGTACCCGCCACAGCCGCGCACAGATCCCCAGAGGCCCTGACTCTGCAACACAGCACCTGGCTGGCAAGCCTGGAAGCCCCGAGATGGCTAATGTAATGGATAGAGTGGGTGATATCGTGGAGTCAGTCAGTTCTGCCAGCCAGTCACTATTGTTAGCGCCGGTGTCCCATGGTGCCGCAATACAGGGAAGTACACGCATTAAATAAACTACAGCTCCCAGGCTTGCTGTAAGCTGTAGTTTATTGAGTGCATTTTCTTCCCTGTAATGCAGTGCGTTGGGACACTGGCGCTAAGAATAGTGATTGGCTGCTGTGCGAGTCTCCAGGAGAGCCACTGCCAAAAGGAGGACAGCAGCCTAGCTGCTTCCACGAGGAGAAGCAGGAGAAGCATTACATGCACCTCCCCCACTCGCAGTACCTCCGGGCCCCATCCGCGGCACTTGCTCACATCCCCTCTACCACCCACGGTGGCTCCGGACCCCCTCCCCTACCCATAGCACCCTTGCACCTGCCCCATTCACGGCTCCCCCGCACCGGCGGTGGCTCTGGACTTCCACCTGCAGCACCCACCCCTCCCCCACCATCACACCAGCTCCTCCCCCCCCCACAACCACCCCTTCCCCACCTGCGGCACCCCCGGCCTCCCACCCCCATCCGCGTCTCCCCCGCACCCACCACTCCCCCAACCACAGCACCTGCTAGGTAAGTCATCAGGCCCTGTATGCGCTGTTCACGCCATTGCAAGGGGCTATGACCCCTTAATCATTGCACGCCTTTTGTCCATGCAATATTTAACCACTCACACAATTATGATTGGAGGTAATACTCCATATAATACAACTATTGCACGCCACAAGAGCGTTCAAGGGTTAAGGGGACGTAGCCCCTCACAACGGTGTGAAGAGTGCCCGCAGGGCGCGATGAATCACCTAGTTATATAATAAATAACAAGAACTGATAAGTAGGCAGCTTATTTAAATCTATATATATAAAAATATATATAAAAAATTATGTTTGTGTGTCTGTGTGTGTTTGTGTGTGTTCCAGCATAACTCTGGAATGCCTGGAGCAATTTACACCAAACTTGGTACACATCTATCACCTCTAGGGGTGGTGGTGGGAAGGGGGCGACATGTAAAAATCCATAGTGTTAAGGGTCACGGAGATGAATAGTTACACTTCCGATACCGTTTTCCTTGTTCACCTCTGGGTTACCTGGAACATGTGATTTCAAAAGAAAAAATGGGAGACTGCGCTCACTGGTGGGCGAGGGAAATGTAGGGAATTGGTGCTGCTAGACTTGGAGGTGTCCAACCTCCTAGTGATTTATGAATTGGATATGGTCAGCGCACTCAGATGTGAGGATGTGTGTGAAGATTTGAAGGATGAGAGGAGGGGGGGAGGAATATCAATTTAGTCAATGATTGTGTGTCCAATGATTAAGAAATGAGGACTATGTTTGTACTAATTTGAGATATGATATTTATTTGTGGGTAAAAAAGTCTCTATCAGGTGTGTCATGCAGACCACCCTTTGTGCAGTATACCCTCCTAAATGGTATACCCTGATCTGGATTGACCCCTGATGTGTGAATGTCAGGTGTTCCTTGTAGGGCACCTTTACCATAGGTGGATATGACCTATGTATTTAGTATGAGTATAATAGTTTATCAGTGTTCGTGGGGTGATGGGACTGTTGCGGCGTCCCGCTAGTCCGACCCTTGTATTGCTGATGTCTGTGTGCACCACTATGAGGAAGACAGGTTACGGGCTTGGTTCTTTTACTTACCGCCGGGCATGCTTTTGGCGCGCCTGTGCCGGCTCAGCTTCTGTGCCTGTATCCTCCGGTGCTGTTGTCTACCAGTCCGTGGCATCTCGGACACCGTGTGGTGCAGCAGCCGCTGCACTCGCCTGCTTAGGGTCCCTATGGTCACTTCCTGGTAGCCGTGTCACGTGATGCGTCACATGGTGCGGAATCTCTCGGGCAGTCCTCGTTCTCCAGCAGGGGAGAGAGCTGTAAAGTGTGGTAAATAATTGTGTTGCAGTGTCCAGCAGTAACCAACGTGTTTCAGCAATAATGCCTTTGTCAAGGATTACCTGCCATAAGTCCTTGGGTGCTTTTAAACATCCCTGTATGTATTGATTGGCTGTATGTGAGTTCAACTCCGTCTGTCATTGGTGGGGTAATCTGTCAATCAGTTGATTTGTCAATCTGTGTCTGTGTCTGTAATTGGCTGTCATGGGAATGCAGACTCCTTAGTCATTGGAGGAGTAATCTGTCAATCAAGCAGTTGTCCGTGGATATGTGTCTGTATGTCTGTGATTGTTAACCATTTGTTGTGAATGGGATTAATGATTTAATGGTGAGTGCAGTGTATCGTGAGGGGTTAAATGAGGGATTGCAATTGTTGAGATGATGGGGTTTATCAATAAAAGGAAACTGATGTAAAGCAGTATTGTAAACCAAAAAAGAAAAAGAAAAAAGAAAGTTGTCAGGATTCTGATTTTGTCTGTCCCCGGTGGGGGCACTAGTGGGTCAGTGTTGATGTGACGTAATACACGAGGAGACCGAAGAATAGTCCTGCGCATAGGCGCTGATATTTATTATGTCACAGGGATCACAAAGCAATTGAATAACAGGTGTAGTGGAATGCAACACCAGAAATAACAGGAAATAAATATTCAAAAGTCACTGGTAACTATGATTGAAACAAACAGAACTCCGGTAATTGTAAAAAGCACACAGTCTCAGTATAACTCAGGATGAAATAACTTTGGAAAAACAGAACTCTGATAAATGTACAGTCTCTATGAAGCACAAGTCCAGATAGCCTAACGGGCTTAAGCAGGAGACAGTCTCTAAGCAAATAGATGTTAACTGCTGAGATGCACAGATGGTAATGATAAAACATCTGAGGAGAGTTTCTTACTGCTGGTGGATTGTGGCTGGCTGTGGCTGGAGTTTGTAGTTCCACAGGAACACTGGAACAGGGAGATGACTTGGAGATGCCAGAAATAGAAGACTGCTGGAAACAAAGGATTGAAGACTGGAACCTGGAACTGGAAACTGGAACTGGAACGGAACTGGAACTGCTGGGACCTGTAGTTCCACAGGTCCAATACACAGGGGTATCTCTGCAGACAGTGGACTGCAAACAGGAGACGCCTGTTCACAGAATGTGACGTGCTGTCCAAGGCGATGAGACTGAGCCAGGAACTGGAGTTTATACCCCTTGGTCTGTGATGATTGGATGTTGCATCTGTGAGGACACACCCTGCTGGATTAGGTGTTCAGATCAGCTGTGAGTTAGCTGAAGCACTGTGTACTCCAGACTGCAGTAGACTGAAAACTGGAACTGGAACAGAACTGAACTGCTGGAACCTGTAGTTCCACAGTAGTGATGCGACGGAGAATGCAGATTCCTGACAAAAGTCATGTGGAGTAATTGTTTTTTGGAAAATAGATAGATAGTATGAATGGAGGATGAATAATAAGATCAGATTGAAGAGAGAGATGGGAGGGAGAGTGGTGAGGAGAAAATTGTCCTCTTTTTTTGGAGAAATTAGCAGATGGGATTGGAAGGGGTTAAGAGTTGTTGAAAAATTATCAGTACCTATGGATATATGTGGAGTTTATTTATATTTATTTTTATTTATCACATTTATGTGTTTCTTACGATATCTGTAGTGGGATGCAGTAGATGAAAGATTGTGACGAGGTGTATTCTGCCATGATGATATGCATGGAACTAAAGGGTTAAGATCACCTCTGTTTTCCTGTGTTGATATGGTAATGTACGGACCAAGGTTTATGTATGTCACCTAGGTTGAAAGTATTGGTGTGTCAATTAAAGACACCCATTCTTTTTTATATATTAATTACTCTGTGTGTGTCATTTATGTCGTATGTATATTTGGTTGGTTTTCTTCTGAGTGAAGTTACATGATGGAAGTAATGTTGTAATCTATGTTTAAGCCTCTAGGTGAGAGGGTTTTTAATGTAAAGATCCATTTCAGTTCTTCCCTGTTGATTTTTTTCAAGAAATCACCCCCTCTCCAATTATTTGTTACTTGTTGTATAGCCATGAATTTCATATGTCTGGGGTCTTGCTTATATTTTTCTTTGAAAGGCAGTGATACACTGTGTTTGTCATAACCTCGTTTGATGTTCTGTACATGTTCTGATATTCTGACTTTCAGTGTTCTGATTGTGCGGCCAACATACTGGAGCCCGCATGAGCAAGTAATGAGATATATGACGCCTTTCGTGTGACATGACAGTTCTTCTCTAATTTTATGCTTATGTCCTGTGCTGTTAGATGTGAAGTCAATGATGCTTTTGGTTGATCGTGAGTTGGTGATCTTGCATCCTAAACATGTTCCACAGTGGTGGAATCCCTGTCTCTTTGTACCGCCATCTATTTTTGTTTGTTGAGTTTCAGAGGGTGGTATGTGATTGTGAACTAGTTTTTTCTTCAGATCTGGTGCCTTCCTATACACTACTTTTGGGTGAGATGGTAGAATTTTCGCTAGTGTTTCGTCCTGTATCAAGATGTTCCAGTGTTTTTGAATGCTTTGTTTTATTTTTCCTGCTGCTGTATTGTATTGTGTCACGAAGTAAATGTCATTTCCTTGTTTTTGTGTATCCCTAGTCTTGTATTCCAGTAATTCCTGTCTATTTGCCTCCTCCATTTTTGTGTATGCTCTGTCCACAATTTGTTTGTCATATTTCATATCCAGAATTTTTTTTTTCAAATCTTGTCCCTGTTCCATATATTGACTAATCTGACTGCAGTTTCTTCTTTAACGTGTGAACTGTCCTATGGGAATGCTTTTCAGCCAGTTCGGATGATGGCTGCAGGTAGATAAAATGTAACTGTTAACATCTACTTTCTTGTGAAATGTCTAGGTTTCTATTTTGTTGTCTACTATGTGTATATCCAAATCAAGGAACTCCAATCTATCTTTGCTGAATTTGGTTGTGAATTGTAGATTTTGGTTATTATTGTTCATGTGTGTTATGAATGCGTCCAAGTCCTATTGTGTCCCTCTCCATATAAATATTATATCATCTATGTATTGTCGCCAGAGGACCAGGTTCTCCCCAAAGCCATGCCCCTGCCAGATGTTGTCCTCATCCCACTTACTCATGAATAGGTTGGCATAGCTTGGGGCGAACCTGGTCCCCATAGCTGTCCCTGTTATACTCATAATAAATACATAGGTCATATCCACCTATGGTAAAGGTGCCCTACAAGGAACACCTGACATTCACGCATCAGGGGTCAATCCAGATCGGGGTATACCATTTAGGAGGGTATACTGCACAAAGGGTGGTCTGCATGACACACCTGATAGAGACTTTTTTACCCACAAATAAATATCAGATCTCAAATTAGTACAAACATAGTCCTCATTTCCTTAATCATTGGACACACAATCATTGACTAAATTGATATTCCTCCCCCCCTCCCCCCCTCCTCTCATCTTTCAAATCTTCACACACATCCTCACATCTGAGTGCGCTGACCATATCCAATTCATACCTGGAACATGTGACCTGCTGGGTTGCCTGGAAACTGTGACAGTTATTTGCAGCCTCCTACTAAGCAGTTATTTTTTTAAATTAGACTACTGAGGGAGGTGGGGGGGAAGGGGTAAAATGTTCCACCCAGCAAACCTTTGCCCGAGTGAAACCGGGCACATCAGCTAGTGAAATATATATTGAGAATGTTATATTTATTTTTTCAAAGAGCTTTAAATTATTATTCCCTGGATTTACAGTTCAAGTATGCAACCCTGAAGCCAGAAAGGGAATATACACTAGCTGAAATTATTTACCAAGGGGCACTTTTAATTGGATAATGTCGCTTGTCCCATAATGCTGATTAATGATAGTCCAGGTTATTTGCACAATTATTGTGGAACTACAAGTTTCAGCATGCATGTGCATCTATCATTAATTAATTAGTAATGTACACCTCCAATTAGTATAAAAAATAATTTGCCATATTAATTACTTTACAAATAATATTTGCTCCTTAGGAGTAGTTTTACTAAACAGCAGTTTGGACTTTTTAGTGCAGTTCTGGTGGTGGCTTTGTGCTGATTTTCTAAAGCCTGCCTTTGGGAAACAATTGAACATTAAAGCACCATTGTTGTCTTTTAAATTTTAGGTATATATTTGTTATATGTTTGTTTTGGATACCATCAGACAACTGATGGTAAAGACTCCCGAATAAATGTATTCCTTCAATCAGGTGAGATTGTGTAGAAATCAATTATATTGATCTGGGCTACATAATGATGCTTATAAAATGGGACATGGGGGTAATTCAGAGATGATCGCAGAAGCAAATTTGTTAGCAGTTGTCAAAACCCTGGGGGCCATTCCGAGTTGATCGCTCGCTAGCAACTTTTTGCTCTGCTGCAATCAGATTGTCGCCGCCTATGGGGGAGTGTATTTTCGCTTTGCAAGTGTTCGAACGCTTTTGCAGCCGATGGCACAAAAAAGTTTTTTGTAGTTTCTAAATAGCTCTGGACTTACTCAGCCGCTGCGATCACTTCAGTCTTTTTGGTCCAGGAATAGACGTCACACACCCGCCCTGCAAACGCTTGGACATGCCTGTGTTTTTCCAAACACTCCCAGAAAACGGTCAGTTGACACTCACAAACGCCCTCTTTCTGTCAATCACCTTGCGATCGGCTGTGCAAATGGATTTTTTGTTAAATCCATCGCCCAGCACCGATCCTCTTTGTACCCGTACGACGCACCTGTGCATTGTGGTGCATATGCATGCACAGTTTTGCCGAGATTTAACCTGATTGCAGTGCTGCAAAAAGTTGCTAGCGAGCGATCAACTCGGAATGACCCTCAATGTGCACTGCAGGTGTGTCAGATATAACATTTGCAGAGAGAGATTTGGGTGGGTTATTTTGTTTCTGTTCAGGGTAAATACAGGCTGCTTTATTTTTACACTGCAATTTAGATATTTTAGGGGGATGATCAACCTTGATGCTCTGTCTGGTGATGAGATCATACAGATATTTTGCCTAAAATGCAACAACTTGATAAATTTGTACTGTATGACTTCATCAAACATCAGATTAGAGTCAGACAATCCAGGCTTTCATGCAGTAACAGGCCGGTATTGTCTGCTTTTTTACCATAAAGTTTTTTAAATGATCCCAGTGAATTAATACATTGATATATAAAATAACACAATAAGCAGGAATGCAATACAATCAATAGCAATCAAAATACAGTATAGTGACCGATATTATAGGTACAGATGGTATCCGGTCTCTAGGTCGACAAGACTTAGGTTGACAGTGTCTAGGTTGACCACTAATTGGTCAACAGTAACTAGGTCAACAGGGTTTCTTGGTCAACAGGGTCTCTAGGTTGACATGTTTTAGGTCGACAGGTCAAAAGTTCGATATGAGTTTTTTTTCTTCCTTTTTTTGAACTTTTTCATACTGTACGATCCAAGTGGACTATAATTGGGAATGGTAACCTATGCCGAGCACAGCGGTAACGGAGTGAGGCATCTTGCCTGAAGCATGGCGAACAAAGCGAGCCATGCGAGGGGACGTGGCGCACTAATTGGGGTTCCTAGTCACTGTACGGGGAATACAACACCAAAAAAGTTTTAAAAAATTGTGTCAACCTTTTGACCTGTCGACCTAGGCCATGTCGATGTAGAGACCTTGTCAACCTAGAATCCATGTTGACCAATAGTGGTCGATCTAGACACTGTAGACCTAGGTGTGGTCGACCTTTAAAATGACACCCGGTACAGATGTAGCTATGCTCATTGTGGCTACATCTAAGTTTGAATGTGCCTATTATGCCATGACCACATGCACTTCTAAGATGCACATGCATCTTAGACATGCATGTGCCTTATTCCCTTTGAATGGGGTGAAAAAAAACACAGCTTACTCCGGCTAGTGGCGAGCATGGTTAGCCATGCCAGGATTGCCCATTCCTGAAAGATGTAGCCACAAAGAGAGTGGCTACATCTGTGGGAGAAGGAAAGGAATGAAAGAAAGAAGGAGCTCAAAGGAAGGGACAGTGTGGCAAACTGAAAATTAGAATAAGAGACAAGTAAAACAGAGAGAAAGATAGAAGAGAAAATAGAGAGAAGGAGAGTTCCTGATGGGTGGATAGTACCAATCGAAAGGATGAGAAATCTCATCCTAGTTCAAATGGTGAGAGAGCATTTTGTGAGGCAAGGCTATGGCCCCAAACCTTATCAAAGGATTTGGAGCAATTATTAAGAATGCTGGTCATGTATTCCATATAGTGTGCATAACACAATTGAACTTAATGAGGAGCAGCAATTTCCGATCAGTGGCATTACAATCAGGGGCTATCTGACAAGTAACAGCAGAAACTATGTGGTACAGTATGTCACTTTGTTTTGGTGCTTGGTGGCTGTTGGGAGACTCAAAGGGAGGAGAAAGAACTTGGGCTTAATAAATTCCCACCACAGATTCAAGATTTTTTGGCACGATTACCAAATATGGAAGAATATATATATATATATATATATATATATATAAAAAGACATCTAAGTATTTTGTCTTAAGTGTACACCAGCAATGTGGGTTTGTCTCTTTCTATGGAAGATTTAACTATTTTATATATATAGAAGTCTAAGACTTCTGTTTTAGAGGTGTTAATCCTACAGTATATACCAATAATCGAGAACATGGTTCTAACAAAACAAAAAGGGAGTGCAAGGACTGGCCTGGATTAGATAGGAAATGAAAACGACTCCAGCATATGGTAAAATGTGATTTTATGTTTAGAAGGACCAACTTCTATTCCATCAATGTTAGTATTATAGCTAATATTATAGCTAATTCTCACTGCCAGGGGTTTCATAATCAGGGTAAAATAGAAAGGAGAAAAGGGAAAAACCCAGCCTCGTGCCATTAGCGATCCTGACAGGGGACTGAAGTAACTTGGTTAATTGTAACCATGGCCGATGGCGAACGATATAATGCAAGTACAACATCTAGAAACTTGCCAGAAAAACACATAGCTCTGAGTGCCTTAAATGGTCGAATGCCTTTTCTGCATCGAGTGCCAGGATGAGCGAGGGGAGTTTCTGAGCATGTATGGAATGAATAAAGTCTATAGTCTACCTAGTGTTATCTGGAGCCTGTCTACTTGGAATAAATCCAACTTGATATGGGTGAACAAGGTGAGTGAGGAAGGGACCCAAACGGTTAGCTAAAATGTTTGCGTAAATATTTAGATAAATATTTAATAGTAAGATTGGTTTATAATTAGAGCAATGAGTGGGGTTCCTTTCAGGATTTGCGATCACCACTATATTGGCCAATGTACAGTAGAACTGGTTCAAAAGAGACACCTTCCAATATTTTATTAAAAAAGAGAGGTAATGTGGGGAGTAAGCTCCTTCATAAACTTCTTGTAATAAAGAACAGAGAAGCCATCAGTACCGGGGACAGCAGAGGGTCGCATGGACTTAATAGCAGCACTTGTTCTTCTATAGAGATCTTTTTATTAAGCATGGATAGCTAGTCATATATGAGTGTAAGCCCTCAGATGCCATAGAAGAAGATGAAAATGGTCAGAGAAGGGAACAATAAAATTATTTAAATTCCTCTGCCATTATCTTGTGGTCATATGTGAACAAACCTAATTTCTCATAATGCAACTTATTGATCAGATCTAGAGCCCATTTACTTCTAAGTTTATTTGCTAACATAGGGGGTAATTCCAAGTTGATCGTAGCAGGATATTTTTTAGCAGTTGGGCAAAACCATGTGCACTGCAGGGGGGCAGATATAACATTTGCAGAGAGAGTTAGATTTGGGTGGGTTATTTTGTTTCTGTGCAGGGTAAATACTGGCTGCTTTATTTTTACACTGCAATTTAGATTGCAGATTGAACTCACCACACCCAAATCTAACTCTCTCTGCAAATGTTATATCTGCCCCCCTGCAGTGCACATGGTTTTGCCCAACTGCTAAAAAATTTCCCGCTGCGATCAACTTGGAATTACCCCATAGTGTCAATTTTATCGGCTCTATCATAGAAGCATTGATGAAGTTTCTTCAGGGTAATGACTGCCTGATGGCTGACCCTTTAGATTTTCTCTCCGAGAAAGAAGGGAGGCAGATGGAGATTGCTTGTGTGCAGTTAAAAGAGACAAGATTTGGGATTCTAGTGAAAAAAATTCTTGCATTACTTTCTTTTTAGCTGCAGATGCTGCACTAATGAGACAGCCTCTAATTATTGTCTTTTGAGTTCCCATATGAATCCCGGAAAAATACTGGCGGAAATATTATCAGTAGTGTAGTATAGGCAATTTAGTATCAGATAATAGGCAATTTGGTATCAGATAATGTGGAGGGTTGTAATAAGAAGGAATCATCTAAATGCCATCTTCGCTCATCATGCAAAATCTTACATATGTCCAACAGGATATACACACCTGCATCATCTCTCCAGTACAGTAGGGTGGTGCCTGCATCAGTGAATATTGAGGCAAGGGAGAGCAAGAAATGTGCAATGTCAATACAAGAGTGAAAGCTGTGAGGTGCAGAATAATGAGTGTAGTCCCTAACGGAAGTATGCTTAAGGCATCAATTGTCAACTAGGTTATGCTGTTTAATGAAATCCAAGAAAACCAGGGAGGCCCAGGAGGGAGCAGAGTCTTTCTTTGTCTTTGGGGAACCTGGAGGGAGGGGATCGATGATTGTGTTAAAGTCCCCACCTAATATTATGTGGACCTAAGCTGTGTGCTAAAATAGTTCTTTGAAGAAGAGAGATTGGTCATTGCTAGGTGTATAAGTAATGACAAGAGTAACAATTTCAGTGTGTAGTGTGCCAATTACAATTAGGTAGTGACCTTCAGGGTCAGCCACTGTTTTAATTTGGGAGAATAGGATATTACAGTGAATTGAGCTTTTTACAGTTCACAGAGGCAAAAAAAGCTTTGGGTAATTTGCCCACCTAGGAGTTGAGAGTGAACACCATTGAAAAAGATTTCCTGTAGGTAAATTATATCTGCCTTCCCCTCCTCCAGGCACCCAAAACCACAATATGTTTTTTTCAGGTGAGTTAAGCCCATATACATTAATAAATAAAAGTTTTAGGGCCCTAAAACGGGTAATAAGTAGATGCTATAATGCAAGAGGATTATATCCCAGGGACTAAAAAATAAAAATTGAAGATCCACCCAGGGAAGAGAAGGAAATGGAGAGAAGTAAGAGAAACAAGCCACATGAAGATGTGGAAGACAAAACAGGAGGGGGAAGGGAGGAGAGTCCAATAGGGCAAAAATCATGCAAAGAAGATCCCTTAAAAAGGACTTCTACAAATGAAACAAAACATATCCATGTAGAGAATATGTAAGGGTGCATGTGGTAACTGTAACTCAAAAGCAATTAACCTGGCTCCCAGGTGCATGAAGCGAACTGTGGTCAAGAGAAATCCCTCAATGGGTAAAATGTATGTCATCCAAAGGGATCATGGAAGGGAAATGAAGGGAGGGGATTAAGGAGGTATTGGGGAGGGGGAGGAGGAAAAGAGAAGGATAGGAACAGGGGGAAGGGAAGCAGCACTGAGGACAGAATGAAAGAAAAAAACAACAGGTGTAAAAGGTGTCGAAGTAGAAAATATTGCATTACACACATCACGTACAAACTACACACAGATGGCCTCTGTGCGCGTACTTTTTCTGCCATGATTGGTTGCGTTCTGCCAAGTTGCGTATGACCGCTACTGCGGTCCTGCGTATTAGCGCGGGGTATGAGTAATTACGGAAAAGCTATCAAAAGCCATATTCAATATTTTACCCATATACTGCATAAATCACACAGTGATTTATCGTTCTAGTAGCTAGTTACAGTTCACACATAAATTATCCTCCTAGAAACTCTAGCACAATGTACCAGATGGCCTTGTTTGCGCAAAGCTTTGAAATCCTATGAAGAAGGCAAATACCTTTGGTTACCCCCATTGTTCTAGAGTTGTCCAGTATCTGTCGAAGACAATAAATACTGGATTGTCATTGTCTTGTCTGAAGACAGGACAAACAAAAAGACAATACCCAGGAACCTAGTTTAACTGGACAGAACTCAATTAGCAATAGCTGACAAATTACATACCAGACATTTAGATATCTAAGGTAATAACATTCATGGTCTGAACTCTTGGAAATATGTGTATATTTATATATGTATATGTTCCCTAACAAATTGTAACAACAGGAATATGTATGTGTATGTGTATGTGTGTGTGTGTATATATATATATATATATATATATCTATCTTGAGGATGGAAATGGAAAATCTTATCATGTGTGGGGCCCTCTTCCCTCATGTGCTTATCCTTTCTTACTTCAATAATCTTCAACTGCACTAATTCCATCAGTCTTCTGCCACCTGATACTTATTCCAGTGTCATCTGCTGATGTAACTATGTTTATTTACCCTGTACTTGTCCTATACTGTCATCAACTGTAAGTTACTGTTTTCCTGTTTGATTATTTGTTTATGTACTCTGTAATTGGGTGCTGAGGAACCCTTGTGGCGCCATATAAATAAAGGATAATAATAATAATCATATTTTTCAGAGTCACATAAACAGTAATCTAGTGAGTATAAGAATATTGTCACATATTGCAACAATAAGTTATTAATAATATCAGATTTATGTATGATTAATGTGAGGGGTTTAACTGGTCATGGGGCGGGAACTCAGATGCAAACAACAGAAATCACATCTCAAGTCTTAGCCATTGACCACTGCTTGAGCTGACCAATGATCCCCGGTGCACAGGATATGTCTTACCCCCAAACCAATGGAAGAAGAGCATACAGTGTCTATTGTATTATGTTTTGACCAAATGTATAAAAAGCCAGCTGCAGGCCCGGTCACACACAATCTCTGAAGATCACCTACCTTGATGATTGAGGACCGGACTGGGAAGCGCAGGCGAACAAACGTATGTACCATTGACTGCAGCCTCTTTTCTGTTATTGTAAGTGTATCTTTGTTGTAACCCCCTTTTATCAATTATATGTTGGCGGGTCGGATCCCATCTTCCTAAATACAATTGGTGTCGTGTCTCTTTCCCTGCTAGATTTGTAAGTGTATTTCAGACACACGTGAAGCTGCATAGTGCTCGCGGCGTGTCGTTGTGTGTGTATGCACCGCATGTACTTTGTACGTCCATCGCGACGTTTGTACACAAAGTGCATACACGGTACGGGACTTTGTACGCTAACTGAGTAATAATTACGTAGGTTAAGGATTGCATACAGCGGCCGCAGTGGTTTGATTTTAAAGTGTATTGTGTGTATCTTAAAGTATTGCTTTTAGTCCTGTAGGTAAATCAGCATTTACAATTGGGGTCTCGATCCAGTTTTTCACATGCTCACAGGCTAGCAGATCATAACAGACTTTAATCTATCAGCAAAGGGTGGAATTACATCTTTAAGTTAAACCTTTTTCTGGTTGCTTGGATGTTTTAAAATTCTATTTTTGTGCTGTTAAATTGCGTCTGCTCTGTCTGGTCTGCAGAGGTGCTGAAAGAACCCATAGGTAAACAGGAAAAAAGCTATTTAAAAATCTGTGTAATTTTTTTGGCGCCAAAAGCGTACACAAAAGGTACCGATACTTTGCATACCCTCTCACATATTGTTGCCACAAGGTATAGATTTTTTTGATCAGTTTAAAACTGTGTGAAATCGGATACATTTGTTTGCTATATAGATAAATTTGAAATACATGTATTTAAGGGAGTAATTATAAAAACACAAAATGCAGTTCTGGCCCAGCCATAAAGGGTTATACAGAACAAGTGTGGGTTGCGTTTGTGAGCAATTATAGTTTGTATTGCTCACATTTATAGAGATTGTGTGATTTGTTTTATTGCGGATGCACGTTTGTACACGTGGTCTGGACAAAGTACAGTAGAGTGCTCGTGGCTTAAAAGGCACGCTGGTTGCGTGTTTATGCAAGGTTTATGCAAGGAATACGGACGCTAAGTACAAAGCACACGATATGTGTTCAATTAAAGGTGGGATAGTATACATTTAATACAATAGCACATAACTATCTCATTTCAAAAACAGGTTACTTAAAAAATGTAGTTTAAAAACTGTAAGTACCTCTGGGGTAAAGCGGCGAACCTAAGGGAGTAAAAATTTTCTGTACCCAAAAGAAAAACAAGGTGTATTTGAGTGAGTGAAAGTGGAGTGAGAGGATTTGAACCCCGGAAATTCGGGTCCCGTGGGTACACCAAGTAAGTGGAGGCTTGGTGGCATGAGGCGGCTGATTTATTTTAATATAGATAGAGATAATACACAAATTGTGAGGAGATTTGTAGAGGAGCGTGATATAGAATTGTGCATTGTGCAGAAGTATAGAAATTGTGAATTGAAGTTTAAAGGTTTTGTATTACCCTCCGGCTGAGGATCGCAGCTTGTATATTCGATTCCAGTGGTCGTAGGGCGGATAGGTAACAAGTAGCTATACGCTGTGCGATTGGACAACATGTTTGTGGGTGCGATACATAGCGCAACTTGATACCCCTTTACAAGCTTTTGAGTAAAATCGCGGTATCATTAGCGCTGTGTAGAGCATACGCAAGCTTGATTTGTGTAAGTCAAAAAGGGAAGTTTTCACTGGTTTCTCTCAGGAAAATCTTCAACGGTAGATATTCACTGGAAAAGGTAAGTTACTACTAAAACTTCAAGTGAATAGAAGCCAGTTAGGGCCTCACTGGGTACGCGGTGGTCATTATTGGAGTGAGTCATGGTACATCAGTGGAGAAGGAGCGAGTGAAAGCATTAGGTGTCTTTAACCGTCTATTGTGTTGTGCATTTGGGGATTGTGTTTATAGGCAAAAAGTCCGCGATGGGATCCAATTGCACAAGCAGTGGGCGTTTGGTAGCTAGGGTTCAGGCTGAAGAGTTGGGAGCGAATAGGTCAGAATTGCGGCCGAGAGGGTCAGCGAGGTTTATTATGTGTGAGAAATATGGGCCCTCATTCCGAGTTGTTCGCTCGCAAGGCGATTTTAGCAGAGTTACACATGCTAAGCCGCCGCCTACTGGGAGTGAATCTTAGCTTCTTAAAATTGCGAACGATGTATTCGCAATATTGCGATTACAAACTACTTAGCAGTTTCTGAGTAGCTTCAACCTTACTCGGCATCTGCGATCAGTTCAGTGCTTGTCGTTCATGGTTTGACGTCACAAACACACCCAGCGTTCGGCCAGACACTCCCGCGTTTTTTCCGGAAACGGTAGCGTTTTTATCCACACGCCCATAAAACGCCGTGTTTCCGCCCAGTAACACCCATTTCCTGTCAATCACACTACGATCGCCGGAGCGAAGAAAAAGCCGTGAGTAAAAATACTATCTTCATAGCAAAATTACTTGGCGCAGTCGCAGTGCGAACATTGCGCATGCGTACTAAGCAGAAAAACGCTGCGATGCGAAGAAAAATACAGAGCGAACGACTCGGAATGAGGGCCATGGTTCACACACGGAGGCATTTTGCAATGAGTGGGTACGTATGACTGCGGAAGTTAGGTCCCCATTCCCAAAGGTGGGTAGCTATGAATCAGAGGTGTTGCAGAACATAAGGATTAAAATATGTCTGATTAAATCCAGAAAACAAAGGGTCCGACATACAAATTGTTTAAACCTGTGGCAGCAAGAGGGGGAGGTGCAGAAGGAAATGGCTTGCACAGCAAGTTCCAAATCTAGCGGGAAAGTGCTTGCAAGCGCACCACCACCACCATATATTGATGGGGAGAAATTGGCTACAAGCAATGGTGCATCAGTAAAAGATAGGAAAGTGATAGATAAATGTGTTAACCCTAACCCTTGCCAGTTGTATCCCATCTTAAATTTTCCCCAGGATTGTGCGCAGGAAGATGAGCCCAGCATGATATCGGCACTCTCTCTAGCAGCCACCATACAGGACACCCAGGTGGGCACGGCCCAACCACCAAGAGTAATAACGATGCCCCCCAGCGGAGGGGTGAGTGAGGTTGTGTCCACTGGTAAGTACGGTACCACACACTATGCAGAGACAATAGCTCCCCGCATTATAGAATCAAGTCAAAATGATATACTTGAACTAAATCCTGTCAGAGTGATTGCAGTCCCCAATGGGAAGACTGACAGTCAGGGAGTGACTCCCATCAGGAACATTGCCATGCATTGTCCTTGGTCCTGAGTTAAGGTCAATTATGTCAGAATTCCCTGATCCCAGAAAAGATCTAGTCGGATGCCAGAGGTTCATTAAAGAGTTAGGTAACGCCCACGAACCCACAAATAAAGATTGGCGAACAGTGCTACGGTTGTGTTTACCCTCAAATATTGACATCATGAAATTCATAATGGATTGTAAGTTAGACGCAGAGGTACCTCTCACTGATGAATACAATCAGGAGAATGTACGGCAAATCAACCTGCAATTAGGAGTGTATTTCCCTACTGTTGTTAAATGGAATAAAATCTTCTCCATAAGACAAAAAGAAGGTGAAATGGCATCAGAATATTTCCATCGAGCACTGCAGGTAATAGCTAGATACACTCGGATCGAGGATATTAAGGATAATGCACATCACAGAGGGGTAGCTGTCTCTGTGTTAATGGACGGGTTAAAGGAGGCACTGAGGACAAGGGTGCAAACTTCTCTACCTAACTGGAGGGGTATTTCGGTGGCTGCGTTGAGAGAGTCCGCTGTCGAGCACGATCGGAACATCAGTAAACACAGGGAGTCGCAAGGGGATAAGCTGATGACGGTGAGTATACAGGCTCTTACAGGAAGGTCCTATCAGCCAAAACCCCAGACCCCTGATGGTAAGTTACGGTCAATAGTATGTTTCTATTGTAACAAGGAAGGACATTTTGCAAGGCACTGTAGGAATAAAGGGACACATAACGTATACAGACCCCCTAGACCTGAATACGAGCCACACTACAATTCACATAATTGGTATCAGGGACCATATAGAAGAGCTTACAAGCCACATAGAGGGGAAACAAGGAGGTACCCACCAAGGAGGGACTGGCAGGCCTCTGAAAAATCACAGCTACCCCCCTCACATATTGTAGCTGCCAATGTGCTGCAGGAGGGTCCCACTACACAATAGGGGTTGGGCCACACCTGTAGTCTGCAGCGAGTGAAGTTGATTGCTAGCCTTGGTAGGGAACCTGAGGTCATGGTTGATGTAGCTGGTGTACCATTACCTTTCCTTGTAGATACAGGGGCGGCCAGGTCAGTGTTGAATTCCACATCAGGTGTAAAAACCACGGATAAAACGATTTCGGCAATGGGAGTAACATGAACGGTGCAACAATACCCTTTGAGTAGACCTGCAGAGATTATGATAGGGCCCTTGCAAACCAAACATTCTTTCCTGTTGGCTGCATCGGCTCCGACTAATCTACTCGGCAGAGACTTATTGTGTAAAATGCGGTGTGTCATATACTGTACTTCTGAGGGTGTCTTCTTGGATATACCTGAGAACCATGCTCAAGAAGTGCAAGATATATTAGACACCCCTCAAAGACTAATGTCGCACTCTACTGTTATAGACACGTGTCCATCAAAGGTAGAGGAAATGATCTTGCAAATACCGGGTTCCCTTTGGACCAAAGATGGACAGGACACTGGATTGATGGTGAACGTAGCTCCAGTAGCAGTACAAGTAAAAGATGGCAGGATAGCTCCAAAAATCCCTCAATATCCTCTGAAGCCAGAGGTAGAATTAGGAGTGTACCTCGTCATAGAGCGGCTGCTACAGCAGGGCATTCTAGTCAGGACGTCCAGCACCGCCAATAGTCCCATCTTCCCTGTGAAAAAGAGTGGGGGGAGGGGTTACAGGCTAGTGCAGGATCTAAGGGGGATAAACAAAATAGTTGAGAGCCAATTCCCCGTAGTGCCCAATCCAGCTGTCATCCTCATGCAAATTCCCTCTACTGCAAAATTCTTCACTGTCATTGACCTCTGTTTGGCTTTCTTTTCTGCCCCTCTTCACCCTGACAGCCAATACCTCTTTGCCTTTACGTACAGGGGAGTACAGTACACCCGGACTAGTCTCCCCCAAGGTTTCATTGACAGCCCAAGTATTTTCTCCCAGGCCTTGCATGACTGTTTACAATCCTTTCAACCTGAGAGTGGATCAGTGCTAATACAGTATGTCGATGACTTGTTGTTGTGTTCTTACTCATTCGACTCATCCTTGAAAGATACTAAACAGCTTCTGTTTCATCTTTCCCAGACAGGACACAAGGTTTCAAAGGATATGTTGCAATTGTGCCGGACCAGGGTCAAATACTTGGGACACTGCTTGACACAAGGACTTAGGCACCTGACCGATGATAGAATACAGGCGATCGCGACATGACTCTGCCACAAACTCAGCAACAGAACCGCACTTTCCTTGGAATGTGTGGGTACTGTCATAACTGGATTCCGGGGTTCTCCATACTGGCTTTACCTTTGCAAGAAATGGTCTCTTCGAGCAAACCGGAATGGATCTCTCACACAGATGAGTCTGAACTGGCATTTGAGAGGCTAAAACAGTGTCTATCACAAGCACCTGCATTAGGTATGCCAGATTATAAGAAGCCCTTTGAATAGTACGGTACTGAAAGTGCTGGGTGCACGGCAGGAGTCTTAACACAGAGACATGGTGATGCCAGGAGACCGGTAGCTTACTACAGTGCACAGTTGGACACTGTAGCGCGGTCTCTCCCCACTTGCTTGCAAAGTGTTGCAGCGATAGCTTTGCTGGTAAGTAAAAGCGAGGACGTAGTGTTAGGACACGACTTGACCATCCATACACCTCATGCAGTATCAGCCTTGCTGAACTCCGTCCAAACCAGACATGTCTCATCTGCTCGGTTTACAAAGTGGGAATTATCACTGATGGCCCCTGTAAACATCACCATTAAGAGATGCAGCTCACTAAATCCTGCAACCTACTTGCCAAGTGTGCCTGGACAGGCACAAAGGGTGGAGGATGAGAATGAAGTTGAAGGAGGATTTAGTGCAGATACTGATACGCATGATTGTATGGAATACCTGAACCAAACTTTTACAGCGAGACCTGACATCAGTGACAACCCACTGGAAGGAGTGGACTTTACCTTCTACACTGACGGTATTTGCACAGACAGACAGAATCGGGAGACTTGTGCACCGGATATGCAGTTGAATATGACAAAGGTATCATAGAAGCTGAACCCCTTGGCCCACTACACTCAGCACTCTGTCGCTGAGCTGGTAGCTCTGACCGGAGCATGCGCGTTGGCCAAAGGTAAGTCAGCTAATATATACACAGACTCTAGGTATGCTTTTGGAGTGGTGCATGATTTTGGGGCCCTATGGCACCTCAGAAATTTCATGACGGCAGCTGGTACACCTGTAGCACATGCATCCCACATTAAAAGGCTTCTGACAGCAATACAGGAACCAGACAGAGTGGCTGTTATCAAGTGTAAAGCACATACTTACAACTAAGACCCAATCTCACTTGGTAACAGCTGGGCAGATGAAGCTGCTAAATCAGCAGCAAGCACCACCATACAAATGAACATCACACCACTGATGACATTTAACATGGTCAACACACAGCAGCTAATTGAAATGCAAAATTTGTGTTCCCTATAGGAAAAGGTGGTCTGGAAGGCAAAGGGGTATGGTCAGGAGTCCTCAGGACTTTTGACAGATGGACACGGTAAGCCAGTTGCCCCAGAGCATATCTTCCAAGTCTAGCTGAGGCGGCACACGGTCTGACTCATCTGGGCAAACAGGGTATGTGCAAGCTGGTAAGAAAGAAAAGAAACCTCTGGTGCTACTGGATAGGGTGTGGGTCGTTGATGAAAAAACTACAGTGGTGTTATGTATATATAAAAATATATTTTATTTTATAATGAAATGAGTGAGCAAAATTGAACAACAATAATATAAATTTGTAGTTGATGGTGAAGCCTGGTATTGTTTAAAACTACCCAATATCAGTGTGAATATTTCTAAAACAAATATATCTAAAACAAATATAAGTGCATGTACATATAGATATATCTAAAAACACATAGGTTTAAAATGCAATAAAACTTGGTTACATATGGATTAAGCAGTTCTGAGAATTGTGAATATCTTGCAGCTGTAATCACCTTGTATTTGTTTATAAAGGGTTTTTCAGCAGATACACGTAGATACAATTATGCAACAGTAATTTAAAACACAGTGTGGATGGATAAAAGGAGAAAATATGCAGCGCTATAAACTGGAAATATAAATGTATATAATTTATTAAAAGAAGAATTTAAGTTGCAATATATCATAAGTACTTATGTAATAACACACAATAGATACTTTTTGAGTAGCTTCTTAGCATAAAACAGATGGGGCAAACTCAGCACAGCAAATCAAAATTGAATAATATCATATGTAGAAGCCTCACATGATCCTTTGTTTAAAGTCCATGGAATTATAGCCACAGTCCCACTGATTAGATGTTGATAGTCCTTGTGGAGTAGATTGCACAGATCTTTAGAGCTTAAATCCGGGCGTCAGAGTCCTCGTGAAAGCTTGGTCCTATACTCCTTATTGTGGACGACAGTGTATCCCTGTTTTCACAAATGATGGACTTCTAGGCGTTATTCCAGGACATCAGTAGGAATAGTGGTGTAGGCTTCTCCAAAACCGATGCGTTTTGCTGTGTCAACAGCTTCTTTAAGGTATGTGTGTCCATTGTGAGAGTGCCCCTTATAAAGGCTCTGCTGATTGCCCAATAGTTACAGCTGTTGCTCATTGCAAATATCATACAGTTAAAATTATTTAAAATAAGACTATAAACTGTTTAATTGAATTGTGGTTAGTGGAGACAAGGTAGTATGTATTAAGGAACTTAGTTTGAGAAGTAATTTATTAATTGTAAGGTTTAAAATGTAAAGCACTTCCTGAATCTAGCTACTGGTCACATGACCGCGGATCAGTACTTCCGGTCTCTGGAACGCATACCACAGACTCATTTGTGGGTTTGCGGGATGGCGCCGATCACGTGACCCTGCGTCCGTTCACATGATCGGCTGCAGCCCTACAGTGATGACGAAATCCCTTTGAGGGAAGTAATAGTCATGTGACCGGGCTCTTTCATCCGTGACGCAAGTCACAGGAAGCGCATCACCTCCATTTGTATACAGTCACGGTCACGTGATCGGACCCTTGAAAGGGCGTAATTTACCCACAGTTGAAAGAAAACTTATATTTAAAGAGGATAAACATAGTTTCTTGTATTTCCTATATGTAGTAAATTTATAATTATTCTCTTAACAGATTGATAACAATAAATCAGCGATATTGTACTGAACTTAAAGATAAGTTTTACCACTTAGATACAGATAGACAATAATTGACATAAACATTCTAAAGAGATGGATAAGAGATATAATTGGTATTAGAGTTGATAAGGTTGAACTGTTTCTGTATGGTTCCAATAGATAGGGAAAAGATTTAAAACAAGATAGTACCCATACCAGAACCCTTTGGTGACCTCTTGTGGCCATCTAACAGAATAAAGTTAGTGAGCTTGTCAATGGTGTCAATAATCGCAGTTAACCATTGATATTAATAAAAATTACAATATTACAAAGTAAATCAATAGATCTATTAATATTATCACTAGTAAATGTTAACGTTGGTATAGATTACAATACTGCATTTAGGCCCTCATTCCGAGTTGTTCGCTCTGTAAAAATCTTCGAATCGCAGCGATTTTCCGCTTAATGCGCATGCGCAATGTTCGCACTGCGACTGCGCCAAGTAAATTTGCTATGCACTTAGTAATTTTACTCACGGCTTTTTCATCGTTCTGGCGATCGTAATGTGATTGACAGGAAATGGGTGTTACTGGGCGGAAACAGGCCGTTTTATGGGCGTGTGGGAAAAAACGCTACCGTTTCCGGAAAAAACGCAGGAGTGGCCGGAGAAATGGAGGAGTGTCTGGGCGAACGCTGGGTATGTTTGTGACGTCAAACCAGGAACGACAAGCAGTGAAATGATCGCAGATGCCGAGTAAGTCTGGAGCTACTCAGAAACTGCTACGAGGTGTGTAATCGCAATATTGCGAATACATCGTTCGCAATTTTAAGATGCTAAGATTCACTCCCAGTAGGCGGCGGCTTAGCATGAGCAAATCTGCTAAAATCCGCTTGCGAGCGAACAACTCGGAATGACCTCCTTAGTTCAAGTGCCTCATTGAGGCCACTTGGATATAGAGAGTTCAATTGAAATGTCCATAATGTGGCTATAATTCCATGGACTTTAAACAAAGGATCATGTGAGGCTTCTACATATGATATTATTCAATTTTGATTTGCTGTGTTGAGTTTGCCCCATCTGTTTTATGCTAAGAAGCTACTCAAAAAGTATCTATTGTGTGTTATTACATAAGTACTAATGAGATATTGCAACTTAAATTCTTCTTTTAATAAATTATATACATTTATATTTCCAGTTTATAGCGCTGCATATTTTCTCCTTTTAACTGTTCTATAAGGGGGTAACTATCCCTTAAGCAGCTGCTCCAGGTCAAACACCTCAATTTATAAGCGCCGGACTAATTACGTTGGTAATTTTTTCCTGCTACTTCACTTAGTTATTGTCTGGCTGCTAAAAATGATAGACCCCCAGGATGATTTGACGTGCAATAATGAAATAACTGTGAAATATTTGGTTAGGATGAGCCGGCAGCTGAGAAATCAACAAAGAAATCTAAAGCAGGTGATTCCTGACCTACCGAACAGTAATTGTCATGACATTGAGCCTGGGGATTATGGGGGTCATTCGGAGTTGTTCGCTCGCTAGCAGATTTTAGCAGCATTGCACACGCTAGGCCGCCGCCCTCTGGGAGTGTATCTTAGCTTAGCAGAATTGCGAACGAAAGATTAGCAGAATTTCAAATAGAAAATTCTTAGCAGTTTCTGAATAGCTCGAGACTTACTCCTACACTGCGATCAGCTGAGCCCGTTTCGTTCCTGGTTTGACGTCACAAACATTCGGCCAGCCACTCCCCCGTTTCTCCAGACACTCCCGCGTTTTATCGTGGCACGTTTGCGTTTTTCCGCACACTCCCAGAAAACAGTCAGTTTCCACCCAGAAAAACCCACTTCCTGTCAATCACACTCCGAATACTTCAACAATGGAAATTCTTCAGTCGGACGTGAATAAATCTACTAAGTTTTGTGCTAAAATACTTAGCGCATGCGCCCTGCGTACCATGCGCATGCGCATTTTTGCCTTAATAGCTCCGTTGCGAAAATTGGCAATGAGCGAACAACTCGGAATGACCCCCTATGTGATGATACAAAATTTTCTAAGCTCATGTTGCTTCATTGACAGGTGGGAAGGACCGTATCAAGTCTTGTTAACCAGCACTACAGCATTAAAGGTTGCCAAAAGAGAGACTTGGGTCCACTCGTCCCACTGCAAGGTCACTGACCCGGAGAAAACTCATGACAAAGAGCAAGGTGAAGAGAAGCTCGTATCACTGAGAGTCTATTCCGGGAAAGCTGAGAGGCAGGACTGTTGAACGGCACCTAAGCGCGGAGAGCAACAAGATCAAGGACAGTTGTCGCACCATTTTCATTTTTCACCCCCACTGCATTTTCCTTTCTTTTCTCCTGCTTATTTTCCTTATTTCCCCTAACGAAATGGATCTATCACAAGAGACTGCGTTTCTGGTTCTGCTAGTAATATTGTTTTTGCTCAGGACAATTTGTTTTGGTGAGGGTCCCAGAGAGGTCGAGCAAGGATCTGGAATGGGTTCTGATGGTGAGTACGAATTTGTAGGATCTCAGGAGCAGCACATCACTCGAGTAAAGGCTGGTATCAGTAAGCGCTCTGGTAGTCATGGAGCTTGGAGGCAATGTGAAGGGTTATTGTCTGATGAATATTGTTTTTGTAGATATTGCGAGAACATAGTCGAAGATGGGTGCATCCAGAGATGTCAGTTCAACTTTAATATCGACCTGGACCGACATCCGTTGAGTGATTACCACTCATTAGTGGGTAAGGTCTTAAACCAGACAGAATGTTGGGTGTGCTCACAGGTACCTCAAGGACAGAGTAAGTCAGGATTAGTACCATACCCTTTAGCAATAGATGAGGTACTCGAATTATGGGGTGGGAGACCGGTGGACAAGAAATTCAATATATCTAGGCCCCCTAGCTAGAAACTCCACCAGTACAACGTAGATAGGTCCCTGTTGTGTTTTAATATTTCCAATTTCCGAAAACCAGGAAATTGGGAAGTGACTTGGAATAACCAGACAATGACCGTTTCACACAGAGCTGATAGGATATCTATTGACTCTGAACTTGTATGCAAGATAGCCAACAGTGGGAGGTATTTTCAGTATAGGTATACACGTGGGAGCAAGACCATGTGGGTTGGAAAAGTATGGCCAGGGTATTGTGCCCATATCATCCAGCCCGATACTTGTACTGAGCAAATGAGAGAACTAGGGATTGGTTTCTTTACCTGGAAGGTTTGCAATATGGTGATGTTACATTTTGTCCCCTGTGTTCTCCCAGATGATGCCTATTTCATATGTGGGAGGAAAGCGTACAAGTGGCTAACTCAGAGCTCTGAGGGATTGTGCTATATTGGGAGAGTACTACCAGAGGTCATGACCATAACCCATGAAAAAATGAAAGACGTTCACCGCAGCACTCAGACTCCTTATACTCATACCCACTATGAACACATCATCAAGAGACACCTCATAGATAGAACAGAGCATGCAGCCTCTGATTTGATCCACGAATCCACCGGGATTCAGTTCCTTCTCACATTAGATATCCCCCGTACTGCCAGAGGAACTATAAATTATAGGTACATCCATGCGTTAGCGAACTTGATAGATAATATAACTGAGATGTATGATGACACCTTCAGGTATACAGGAAGGGAGTTACAAGCTTACAAGAAAGAGCTGATCCAGCACAGAATGGTCCTTAATTACGTTACAGCTGTGACAGATGGGTACTGTGTTAGCTTGGCAACTCAATATGGCGTGAAGTGTTGTACATATATCACGAATAGCACTGACGACCCCACGGAGATCATCGATCAAAAGATGGATGAGATCTTACAGTTGAAGTGGGAGTTCAGGAGGAAGCACAATCTTACCTTGACGGCTGTGGGTAATGAACTGACTGGCTGGGTCTCATGGTTGAACCCACGCAAATGGTTCTCAGGGTTAGGAGAGTGAGCACAGAATGTTATTTTGAGTGTGGGGAAGTTTCTCCTTTGTATCCTGGGAGTCATCATAATTATTGGTCTGATATTCAGGTGTGTTCAAATTCTAACGCGGCGCAAGCACGGCACAAATTTGATGAGTCTAAGGAGCGAGGCTGTTGTTACAGCAACAGATTTGGTTTATGACCCATCCATAGAGACAGTGTTATGATAAGGATTGCAAATTAATTTCATGGCCTGTTTCTTTCACCATTTTCCTCTGTTTCCTCCTTTACCCAGAAACATCCAACCGGAAAAGATGTCAGCCCTACCCAATGTTAATGTGAATGTATTTTTTTTATATATATGTGTCTTATCTTCATCTCTGCAACCTTCAGTTAATGGCACACATAGTCGACAGGTGTTATCCACATATAGTAGCATTCACATATGTTCCTCCTCCATGTGTCATCAACTAAATGTGCTCCCCATTTGTTGGAATAAGTAGCCAAAAAGAGCTTGGTAGTGTTTGTTTGCCCATTTACAGACCCTTAATACGGGATGAGAAGGATTTAATGTATACTTCGCAATACCTCGAAGCTTACTACATATACGTTACGATGATACATGCCCCTCAGACACTGATTCATACATACATGCTTTCTACTATCCCACTAGGCTATACATTTCCCACCTATAACTCTCCCCCGATCATCCAAACTAATAATATTTTCTGTTTAGCAGTAAAGTGTGGCAGTTATTGATGACTGCCAAAGGGTGGACTGTCGAATTCGAAAATATTGCAGTACACACATCACGTACAAACTACACACAGATGGCCTCCGTGCGCGTACTTTTTCTGCCATGCGTGCACATATTCGCAAGTTGCGTATGACTGCTCCCGTGGTCCTGTGTATTAGCGCGGGGTATGAGTAATTACAGTAGAATTTGTAATCGCACGGAAAAGCCATCAAAAGCCATATTCAATATTTTACCCATATAATGCATAAATCACACACAGATTTATCCTTCTAGTAGTTAGTTACAGTTCACACATAAATTATCCTCCTAGATACTCTAGCACAATGTACCAGACGGCCTTGTTTATGCAAAGCTTTGAAATCCTATGAAGAAGGCAAATACCTTTGGTTACCCCCATTGTTCTAGAGTTGTTCAGTATCTGTCGAAGACAATAAATACTGGATTGTCATTGTCTTATCTGAAGACAGGACAAACAAAAAGACAATATCCAGGAACCTAGTTTAACTGGAGAGAACTCAATTAGCAATAGCTGACAAATTACATACCAGACAATTAGATATCTAAGGTAATAACATTCATGGTCTGAACTCTTGGAAATGTGTGTATATTTATATATATATATATATATATATATATATGTTCCCTAACAAATTGTAATAACAGGAATATGTATGTATATATATATATATATATATATATATATATACAAACAGGAATGGCCCGGCACTCCACTCAATAATAATAACAATGGCTGAGGTGCCTTCCCAGTTGGAGATGCAGAATCCCAAGTAAATAGCAGAGGCAGTGCGGGCGGCACTCATGCAGACTCAGCAGCGTAAATAAGACAAGTCACTTTAATGAAGCGGCTTCATTAAAGTGACTTGTCTTATTTACGCTGCTGAGTCTGCATGAGTGCCGCCCGCACTACCTCTGATATATATATATATATATATATATATATATGGATTTATGTATATCTTGAGGATGGGAATGGAAAATCATATCATGTGTGGGATCATATTGTTCAGAGTCACATAAACAGTAATCTGGTAGTTATAAGAATATTGTCACATATTGCAACAATAAGTTATTAATAATACCAGATAATAATACCAGATTTATGTATGATTAATGTGAGGGGTCTAACTGGTCATGGGGCGGGAACTCAGATGCAAACAACAGAAATCACATCTCAAGTCTTAGCCATCGCCCACCGCTTGAGCTGACCAATGATCCCCGGTGCACAGGATATGTCCCACCCCCGAACCAATGGAAGAAGAGCATACAGTGTCTATTGTATTGTGTTTTGACCAAATGTATAAAAAGCCAGCTGCAGGCCCGGTCACACACAATCTCTGAAGATCATCTACCTTGATGATTGAGGACTGGACCGGGAAGCGCAGGCGAACAAACGTATGTACCATTGACTGCAGCCTCTTTTCTGTTATTGTAATTGTATCTTTGTTGTATCCCCCTTTTATCAATTATATGTTGGCGGGTCGGATCACAACTTCCTAAATACAATTGGTGTCGTGTCTCTTTCCCTGCTAGATTTGTAAGTGTATTTCAGACACACGTGAAGCTGCATAGTGCTCGCGGTGTGTCGTTGTGTGTGTATGCACTGCATGTACTTTGTACGTCCGTCGCGACGTTTGTACGCAAAGTGCGTACACGGTACAGGACTTTGTACGCTAACTGAGTAATAAGTATGTAGGTTAAGGATTGCATACAGCGGCCGCAGCGGCTCGATTTTAAAGTGTATTGTGTGTATTTTAAAGTATTGCTTTTAGTCCTTTAAGTAAATCAGCATTTACAAAGGGATCAAATATCTAACTATGACAAGAATTAGTTTGGTCATATCAACATTAAACATACAACAACCGGGATAGTGTAGAATTAACCATTAAATTATAAGAGCATGTCCATATCCTAGGAAGGACAAAGAGGTTGTTGGATACAAATCCGGAATTGGTAAGGCATGTTGTGACAAGAAGACATCATGGAGCATCAGAGTCCTTGTCATTGTGGTGGGTCACCAATAACCACTCAGGTTGAGGAGGTCTGGAACATTGTGGTTTCAGCAAGCCACTGTGAGGAGGGGCTGGAAAAGGTACCAATAGAAAATTTAATTTGAATGGCAGTTCCTGTTTTGAATCAGGGTTTTCAATTGATGTGATGAATTATTAACAAAGACCTGCAGTAGGAAGGATAATCCCCACCTATAATGGATATGGTGTGGTTGAAGGATCTTTGTAATCTGCTGCAAATTTATTCACTTCTTGATTATAGAAGAGGCTAAATCTTTGAAGATTAGGACTAGTATGGTTTGGAAATAAGTAGTGGGGTTATCTCACAAAGCCAGATTTTTTTCTTTAGATCTATAATATTGAAGATGGAAAATGATGTCTCTGGGAAGATGAGAAAATGTGGGTTTAGCTTTGAGGGCTCTATGATCGCTGTCCAGAAAACAATCCTCATCAGAGAAGTCAGCTGCATCATGATGGAAAAGATCTTTTAGTTAGGAGGGGAGCTTTGAGCTCAAGATGAATTTGGGAATATTGCAGATCCGAAGATTATTGCATCAAGAGAATTTCTTGGTCCTTCTGTTTTTCATTTAAAGATTCAATTTCATTATAAAGATGGGCCAGATCTTTATCAAAATGACTTTGGGATTGACAGAGGTCATCTGTTTTTATTTAATGGGCATCTGTTCAAGAACCCAGGGAAGGAATCTCTGTTTAAAAATGCCTGTGGCAGCTTTAGAAAGTTCTTGATGAAAGGCTTATTTACAGCACTCCAATAAACTGGTAATAACAGCATGGATCTGAGGATTTATACCCATGTATGAGGCATGAGGTGAAGTTAGGTATCCGGGTTGAGAGGTAAAACCCATTAAACATTTTTATTTGCTCCCAGAAAAATTAGCCAAAGCCGACTGTGATATCTTAATCTTCTGATACATTACTGGGTGATTGAGGAGACAAGAATGACAATCAGACCAGTGTGATGCAAAAATAGGGAAAATGGGTCAGGAATAGATGACTCAGTGAAGGACTGTGAACCAGGAGAGCTGATGAACTTAGTGGAGCATGCTAGAGATCCAGTCAAACAACCAAAGAAACCAGTATGAGTAATGAAGGGCATAGTCACATAGCAGATGCACAGTCAATAGCAAAATAAAATTGAAAACATAAGCAGTAATGCCCAGAGGCCACTAGGATGCAATGTATTTCCACATTAAGGGGTACATTTACTAAAGTTTGTAAAACATGGAATTGGTGATGTTGCCCATGGCAACCAATGACATGTTGTCTATTATTTTCTAAAATACAATAGAGAAATGTTAGACAGCATATGATTGGTTGCTATTGGCAACATCACCAATTCTCTGTTTTAGAAGCTTTAGTAAATTTACCCCTAAAGCTCAGTTGGAGAAAAAATATGTGCAACTGGATTTTTATAATAGAAGCAGGTAGGAATATGTGCAGGGTCACTTTTGTAACATGTACAGGTTTGTAAGATGTGATGGGTCACCTTTGCAAAATGAACAGGCTTGAAAGATGTGTAGGCTCACCAGGGGGTATATTTACTAAGCTCCCGATTTTGACCGATTTTTTTTTTTTCAAAGGGTCATCTCGAGAATTTACTAAACAGAAATCTTGGCAGTGATGAGGGCATTCGTATTTTTTTTAGGGCAGAGAAAAAAAATACGAATGAATACACCATCGGTCAAACATGCCTGTTTAGGTATACAACTCGGTTATTTACTAAGAATTCGTATTCACATTCACTGCCGGCAATAGCCAAACACTGCTGGTAAATGTTACAATTCGTAAAAAAAAGCAGTTTTCAAATAGACCTGCTTTTTTATCCGTATTCTGATAGGCATGCACAGATCAGTGAGATCCGTGTATGCTTATCAGTGGGAAGGGCTGTGAATGGGTTAAAAATTCCAAAAAAATTTGTGTGGGGTCCCACCTCCTAAACATAACCAGCCTTAGGCTCTTTGAGCCAGTCCTGGTTAAAAAAAATACAGAAAAAAAATGACTGGGGTCCCCCCATATTTCATCAACCAGCACCGGGTTCTGCGTCTGGTCCTGGTTCAAAAAATATGGGGGACAAAAGACGTAGGGTTCCCCCGTATTTTTTTAAACCAGCATCGGGCTCCACTAGCCAGAGAGATAATGTCACAGTTGGGGGACACTTTTATACTGGTCCCTGTGGCCGTGGCATTACCCCCCCCAACTAGGCACCCCTGGCCGGGGTAGCCTGGAGGAGTGGGAACCACTTAAATCAAGTGGTCCCCCCTCCAGCCACCCAAGGGCCAGGGGTGAAGCCCAAGGCTGTCCCCCCATCCGTGGGCGGTGGATGGCAGGCTGGTAGCCATTGTGTAAAAGTAAAGAATATTGTTTTTTTGTAGAAGAACTACAAGTCCCAGCAAGCCTCCCCGCAAGCTGGTACTTGGAGCACCACAAGTACCAGCATGCAGGAAAATAACGGGCCCACTAGTACCTGTAGTTCTACTACAAAAAAAATACCCCAAAAAATACACAAGACACACACCGTGACAGTATAACTTTAATTGACATACATGCACACTTACACACACACATACTTACCTATGTTGACACAGAGCACCTCGGTCCTCTTGTCCAGTAGAATCCATGGGGTACCTGAAAATAAAAATTATACTTACAAACAATCCGATGTAGATCTGTCCTCTTCTTTCACTTTGTAATCCATGTACTTGTTGAAAATAAAAAAACGAAGAACCCGGTCCACGCTACTAAAGGGGTTCCATGTTTACACATGGAATCCCTTTCCCCGACTGGCGGGACCCCCCGTGACTCCTGTCAGTGAAGGTCCCGCCAGCCAATCAGGGAGCGCCACATCATGGCACTCTCCTGATTGGCTGTGCGCTCCTGCACCAAATTCTTTTTGGATTTTTACCACTTTACAGACTTCATATAATGTACACAATGAAGCCCTGCACAGATTTCACTGATCCGGCCGGGATTCATTGTGTTAAGTCCAGCAGTGTTTTACTAATCACTCCCGTAAAACACTGCCCAACAATATACAAATCACATCGACATCGGAGAATACAAAAGAAGACAACTCGGCAGCTTAGTAAATTACATGCACTTTATTCAAAAAGTTGCAAAAAAACACGAACGATGTAATTCGAGTTTAATCTCCCACCAAATCACTACAAATACAAACCTTAGTAAATATACCCCCAGGCTTCTAAAATGAGCCGGGTCACCTTTGTAGTATGTACAGGCTTGTAAGATGTGCAGGGTTATCTTTATAATATGAACAGGCTTGAGAGATATGTAGGGTCATTAGACTTGTAAAAAGAGCAGGATCACCTCTGTAATATGAAAAGGCTTGAAAAATGTGTAGGCTACTCTAGAAAGGATTTTTGGTAGAAGACAAAAAAAGGGTGAGGATCCCTTTGTGGGGCACTCTTTAAATAAACTTAAATTTAAATGTATAATGAAACTGTTAGTATTAAAACTAAGTTTTAATTATTTCCTTATAAAATAAAAAGGAGTAATTGACTCAAGTGATTAAAGTGTTGTGAGTCTCCTTAATTTAATCTTAAAAAGTAATAAGACACTTAATAGATTGCACTAGGGTGGTCATTCCGAGTTGATTGCTCGCTAGCAGTTTTTAGCAGCCGTGCAAACGCTATGCTGCCTCCCACTGGGAGTGTATTTTAGCTTAGCAGAAGTGCGAACGAAAGGATCGCAGAGCGGCTACAAACATTATTGTGCAGTTTTAGATTAGCTCAAAACCTACTCAGTGCTTGCGATGACTTCAGACTGTTCAGTTCCTGTTTTGACGTCACAAGAACGCCCTGCGTTCGCCCAGCCACGCCTGCGTTTTTCTTGGGACGCCTGCGTTTTTTCGAACACACCCTGAAAACGGTCAGTTGACACCCAGAAATGCCCACTTCATGTCAATCACTCTGTGGCCAGCAGGGCGACTGAAAAGCTTTGCTAGACCCTGTGTGAAACTACATCACTCGTTGTAATAGTATGACGCGCGTGAGCATTGCGACGCATACGCATGCACATTGCGACGCATACGCATGCGCAGAAGTGCCTTTTTTTGCCTCATCACTGCACTGCGAATGAATGCAGCTAGCGATCAACTCGCAATGACCACCTAAGTGTACAATACAATATAATACATGATAACCTTAATTGGTTTGGTGATAAAAATATTACAGCATTTCTGTGATAGCAGACATTCTATTATTTTGTCTCATGTTGAAAATTTATCAGGTAGTAACACATTTACCATTTGAATCAGCTTCTATCAAGAACACACATGTATCCTATTGTGAAGTACTAAACTCCAATGCAGAAATACATATATCTGTGGTTAATTTATAGGTTCAGGATTATGCTGTAGGAAAAACATAGATGTCAGCTGGTCAGTTAATCCTATGATATAGCATAGTATATATAGTGCTCCTCAAGAAGACAGTCTTAACGTCATAGCTTTAAAACGGAGCAACATAAGGTTGTTATTCGATGCTTATAACAAGAACATTGTAACAAATTTGTTAAACTTTGACTTGTATCTACACCTTCCAAAACAAAGATAAATAGGTAATTAAATAGAACAGCCACAAACAAGATATATGTGTACACAGAGTGCTTAGCAGCCTGTCATTCCACATACCCAGTTTCTGCTTACCAATACATTTGATTTATCTTAGTTGTTCAGCATACAATAGCGAGAAAAGTATGACACCATTACCGACCTGCCCCTTCTGCTGTCTAGAGCAGGCATGTCCAAACTGCGGCCCTCCAGCTGTTGAGAAACTACACATCCCAGCATGCCCTCACACAGCTTTAGCATTCTCTGACAGCAAAACTGTGTCAGGGCATCCTGGGATATGTAGTTTCACAACAGCTGGAGGGCCGCAGTTTGGACATGCCTGGTCTAGAGTCTTCAGAGAGTAAACACCAGATAAGAGTGGGGAGAGGTCTGAGTGCCGACAGAAATAAAGTAAGTGCTTAGATGGCTGGCCGGTATATGGTGTTAAATGATCCCTTATACCCTAGGCATTGCAGGGATCAAATTTACCACCGGATAGTGAGTAACAGCACCAGAAGGTAGTACCTGTTGGAAGGATAAAAAGGTCCATGAGTGTGTCACTGTCTGCTAATCAAGGTTTCCCTTTGCAGTGAGATGCCGGGAGATAACGAGCTGGTTAAAACAATTGTTTCACCATGTATGGCTTTTTCACCTGCAGCCTCAAGCCATACATGGTGAAATTATCATTCTATAACCAGCTCGTTATCTCCTGGCTCCTCACTGCAAAGGGAGACCGTGATCAGCAGACAGTGACACACTCATGGACCTTTTTATTCTTCCAACAGGTACTTCCTTCTGGTGCTGTTACTCACTGTCTGGTGGCTAATTTGATCCCTGCAATGCCTAGGGTATAAGGGATAACTTAACACCATATACCGGCCAGCCATCTCAGCACTTACTTTATTTCGATCGGCACTCAGACCTCTCCCCACTCTTATCTGGTGTCCACTCTCTGAAGACAATAGACAGCAGAAGGGCCGGTTGGTAATGGTGTCATACTTTTCTATCTATTGTATGCTGAACAACGAAGATAAAACAACTGTATTGGTTTGCAGAAACTGGGTATGTGGAATGACAGGCTGCTAAGCATACTGTGTACACATATATCTTGTTTGTGGCTGTTCAATTTATTTACCTATTTATCTTTGTTTTGGAAGGTGTAGATACAATTCAAGGTTATATAAATTTGTTACAAAGGGCCTAATTCAGACCTGATCGCTAGCATGCGATTTTTGCATTGCTGCGATCAGATAGTCGCCACCTAAAGGGGGAGTGTATTTTATTGAATTTTAGTTTATTATCATTAGATATTCACAAGTGAACAAACAATGAGATTTCCGAATGAACAAGCAGATATCACAAGAATACAAATACCAATAAGACACCGTAAAATATTTTAAAAACCATAAGAACACAAGTGGACACATAAGCAGGTACTACACTCCTATCTACCCTCTAAACCATTTAGCATACTAATTGCTTTTGGGAAAAAACTGTGTTTCTTTCAATCTACTAGTCTTACACAGCAAAGACCTACAGTATAACGTAAGTTAGAAGGAAGCAGGGTAAATACCCCATGGTTGGGATGAGTTTCATCACTCAATATACTCCTGGCCTTCTTAAGGAGCCTTTTTTCATAAATGGTCTGGATATTTGGCAATGGTAAACCGACTGTTCGTCCGGCAGTTTTAACAATTCTATCAATCGATTTACGCTCTACTGCATTACAATTCCCATACCAGACGGAAATACCGTATGTAAGCACACTCTCAATAGTACAAGAGTAAAAATTAACTAAAACTGGCTCAGATATTCCAGCTGAACGCAGTTTCCTTAGATATAACCGTTGTTGAGCTTTCTTTATGACACTGTCAATATGACAGTACCATGACAAATCGTTAGATATGATCATACCCAAAAATTTAAAAGATGTGACTGTTTCGACCTCTTGCTTATCCAGAACCAAAGGACTATAAGTGTGCCGATGGGTTGTCCTAAAGTCCAAGATCATCTCTTTTGTCTTTTTATTGTTAAGAATTAGATGATTATCCTGACTCCATTTCTCAAGCCTACTTACTTCAAGTATGAATTCTGAGTCATTGTTACCACTAATGAGACCTACGATAGCAATATCATCTGCAAATTTAAGTATGTGCACCTTGTCTGATTTAGAAACACAATCGTAGGTAAACAAGGAATAAAGTAACGGACTCAGCACATATCCCTGTGGCACACCTGTACTAATCGTTACCTCATTTGTGATTTTGTTATTGATCTTGACTGCCCGAGGCCTATTGGTTAAAAAGTCAAAGATCCATCTGCAAACAAAACTGTCCACACCTAACTGGGTCAGTTTATTAATTAAAGAAGTGGGAACAACAGTGTTAAATGCCGAGCTACATGTATAGTCAACGAATAACATTCTTACTGAGGAATCCCTGTTTTCTAAATGAGTAAGCACATGGTGAAATAGGGTAAGGGCTGCATCGTCAGTAGATCTATTTGCCCTATATGCAAATTGGAACTGATCAAGAGTGGGCAGTATAAAGCCTTTTAAATGTCTAATAATCAGTTTTTCAAATGACTTCATAAGTAATGACGCAAGGGCAATTGGTCGGAAGTCATTTGGCTCATTGGTATTAGTTTTACAATTGTTTGGAATAGGAGTAATTACTGTTATTTAAAATTTTTAGGAACAATGCACTGTGCTAGGGAAAGATTAAAAATTATGGTAAAAATACCTGCTAGTTGTTCCGAGCAGTTCTTAATAACACTCCCTGGAATTCCATCAGGACCAGAGGCTTTACTGGGGCTGATAGCAGCAAAACACTTCCTAACGGACAACTCGTCTAGCACCAATGGTTCACCATTTCCTTCATTAACCACACACGTACGAGGAAAATCAACGTCCTTGTCAAAACGCGAACAAAAAATATTCAGCGTTTCACCAAACGTGGAGTCTACTGGTTGTTTTAAATGACTCTTACTTGCCTTGCGGTCGGTAATGTCCTGAATGCCCCTCCACATGCTTCTTGCGTCCCTGTCATTTCTAAATTTAGTTTCAAGCATGACAGAGTCTTTTTTGCTTCACGAATTCCCTTTTTTAAGTTTGATCTGGCAACCCTAAAAGCAACTGGGTCTTTGGATTTAAATGCTCTATCCCTTGCTGTTTGCAACAATCTCACTGTGCTGTTAACCCAAGGTTTATTGTTAGCAAAGAGTTTCACATGTTTTTTGATGGTCACACTCTCAATGCAACAAGTAATGTAACCTAATACCATAGAAGTAAGATGGTCTACGTTCACCAAATTATCGTTCTCCTCTTCCTGGGATTCTACGACAAACAATCCCCATTCCGTAAACTCGAAAATATCTTGGAGTTTGGTCATAGCCCCCTGTGGCCATGTTGTAACCAATTTACTTTCAGGTTTAAAATGTCGGACTAAGGATTTATATGTTGGCACCAAATACAAGGAAATATGATCTGAGTTACCATTATTAGCATGTCTAACGGATGAATAGGCCTCCTTGATATTACAGTACACATGATCTAATAAATTTTCCCCTCTAGTAGGAGTCTTTAAATACTGGTAGTATTTAGGAAAGACAGTCTTAAATCTAGCCTGATTAAAGTCACCTGCCACTAAAACAACACCATCCACATATTTAGATTCTAATTTAGTTATGGCAGTGTACAGACATCCCAGAGCAGATACCACATGAGCATCTGGGGGGATATAAACAGCAACCACAATTACTACTGAGAATTCTCTTGGCAGATAAAAAGGACGACATCTAACAATAGCATATTCTATGTTAGCTGAACAAAAGGTTTCAATAAGAAGTGCATCGGAACACCAGCTATCGTTCACATACACACAAATATCTCCCCCTTTGGAATTACCAGAATCCATGGTCCTATCTGATCTAAATAATGTTCTGTCCGCAAGCTGTACAGCAATGTCCAGCATATACTCATTCAGCAAAGTCTCTATAAATATCATAAGAGAACAAGAATTAATAAGATACTGACTAGCCATTGTCGCCTGAATCTCATCTAATTTGTTTGAGAGAGACCTCACATTTGCAAGAAAAACACTAGGGAGAGCAGGTCTATAGGGGCATAGAAGCAATCTCAGTCTAATGCTGGCTCTTTCCCTCCGTTTTTGCTTCCTTTCCCTTCGGGGTTTACGTTTCCATGTGGACCTAACCAACCTGTTTGGCCTCGGTGTACCTGTTCACTGTCCCCTGTGTCCCCCTCAGGCATTGTCCTCCTCCAAGTGTTCACCCCCTCTGGTCGGCCCTTACCTCCACTAGGCACCGAAGCAGAGTCAGCTGCTCGAGTCCTCTTACTGGACCACAAGCCATGATCTCCTCTGTCAGCCCCGGCAGCAGCATCAGTCCCCGGATCAGCCGGCACCCGCGTACCACAATGACGTCGGTCCTTGGCTCTCCTAGCTGCTCCAGCAGCAGCATCAAGCTCCGGGTCACGTGGTAGTCATGCACTGTGGTGACGCGGCAAGTACGAGCCCCCGTCCAATGCTTCACGATCGGACTCGCCAGGACACCCGTCAGCCACCACAGGACTAGCACCGACCCCACCGGAGCCAACGCCACCCGCTGCGCACACGACAGAGCCCTCCAGCGAGCCACTCTCCAGCCTCCCTGTGGGCGCCGCCAAGCCAGCCCGAACTTGGAACGCCAACAGCTGATCACGGGTATGCACAATCCTGTCCGCCTCCAAGCCTCGCACGGCTCCCAGGACCAGGCACAGCACAACCAGAACAGGGGTAAAAACACTGCGGGAATCAGTAATATTTCCATGGTTCCTGTTTCGGTATGTACGTCTGTGCCTCTGTCCTCTTCTCCCAGCCGCTGCATCAAAACGCGCCGCCATCCTCCTCTCCTCCTTGATCCTTTAGCTGAGCAATTATGCGAACGCATGTGTACCAGAGCTGTACAAACAGATTTTGGGCAGTCTCTGTGCAGCCCAGGACTTAGCTACTGCGATCACTTCAGCCTGTCCCGGACCGGAATTGACGTCATGAATCCTCCCTCCAAACGCACGGACATGCCTGCGTTTTTCCAGACACTCCCTGAAAATGGTCAGTTGACACCCACAAATGCCTTCTTCCTGTCAATCTCCTTGCAATTGCCTGTGCAAACAGATCTGTCGCACCATCCCATCGCTGAGCAGCGATCTGCTTTGTACCCATGCAACATGCCTGTGCATTGCGGTGCATATGCATGCACAGTTTGGACCTGTTCGCCCGCTGTGCAAATACGCACAGTAGCGATCATGTCTGAATTACCCCCAAAGTTCTAGTTACAAGCTCCGTTTTAAAGCTATGAAGTTAAGACTGTCTTTTTGAGGAGCACTATATATACTATACTATATCATAGGATTAACTGTCCAGCTGACATCTTTGTTTTTCCTACATCATAATGCTGAACCTGTAAATTATCCACAGATATATGTATTTCTGCATTGGAGCTTAGTACTTCACAATAGGAAACGTGTGTTCTTGATAGAAGCTGATTCAAATGGTAAACGTTTCACTACCTGATAAATTCTCAACATGAGACAAAATAATATAATATCTGCTATCACAGAAATGCTGTAATATTTTCATCGTTAAATCAATTAAGGTTATCATGTATTATATTGCATTGTACATTAAGTGCAATCTATTAAGTATCTTATTACTTTTTAAGATTAAAGTAGGAGACTAAAAACACTTGAATCACTTGAGTCAATTACTCCTTTTTATTTTATAAGGAAAGAATTAAAAGTTATGTTTTAATACTTACAATTTCATTATACTGTACATTTAAATTTAAGTTTATTAAAAGAGTGCCCCTCAAAGTGATCCTCACCCTTTTTTCTGGCTTCTACCAAAAATCCTTTCTAGAGTACCTTTTATTCAATCCCAGGCGCACCTCGAATCATAGCATTTATCTAGGCCAGGCCTGGCCACCCTGTGGCTCTCCAGAAGTTGTGAAACTTTACATCACACCATTTCCTGCCACAGCGTTAGCATTCCCTAATAGCAAAACTGTGGCAAAGCATGATGGGACTTGTAGTTTTACAACACCTGGAGAGCCACAGGCTAGCCAGACCTGATCTTGGCAAATTGTCAAATGAATAAATTAAACTGATTGTTTTTTTCAATTCACAACTTTATACTGGTGCAGGAAACAAGAAACCCTCTTTTTTTTGAAGATGTGTAGGCTCACTAGGCTTGTAAAATTAGCAAAGTCATCTTTGTAATATGTACAGGCTTGTAAGATGTACAGGGTCACCTTTGCAATATAAACAGGCTTTTAAGATGTGTAGGGTCACCTATGCAATGTGAACAGGCTTGTAAGATGTGTAGGGTCACCTATGCAATGTGAACAGGCTTGTAAGATGTGTAGGGTCACCTATGCAATGTTAACAGGCTTGTAAGATGTGCAGGGTTACCTTTGCAACATGAATAGGCTTGAAAAATGTTTTGGCTCACCAGATTTGTACGATGAGCAGAGTCACCTGTGTAATATGTACAGCCTTGTAAGATGTGCAGGCTCACCCTTTTAATGAGAAGGCTTGGAAGAGGTGCAGGCTCTCACTTATAGATGAGTAGGCTTGTAAGATACACAGGCTCCCACTTACAATATGAGAAAGACTTTGTAGAATGAGGAGGCTCAACCAAGTAGTGTTTCTCAGCACCAGGAGTGACCAGTATTTGCAGGGCTGAATAACTATGGCATGAGGAGGAGCAGTCACAGGCAGATAGAATCGCCGGGGGCTATCCTATTAGCTCTTATGGTGGCACTTATCGGGATTATGCTTTTGGTGCCTAAGGTGCTCGAAGCAAAATCTGCGATAAGTGGCCTGACAGAGCCGCGATAACACATGGGATCGGGAGCTTATCCAGAATTTCATGTGTTTTTGGATGTTCATGGTCCGTTTTCGTGCGATAAAAATGGCCTCTAATTGGATACAACAATAATTACCATCGGTCAAAAATTGTAATAGCCGACTATTTCGATCCGCCGAAAATGGATAGCCTCTAATTGGATAATGGCCCTCATTCCGAGTTGTTTGCTCGATAATTTTCTTCGCATCGCAGCGATTTTCCACTAATTGCGCATGCGCAATGTTCGCACTGTGGCTGCGCCAAGTAAATTTGCTAAGAAGTTTGGTATTTTACTCACGTCATTACAAGGTTTTTTCTTCGTTCTGGTGATCGGAGTGTGATTGACAGGAAGTGGGTGTTTCTGGGCGGAAACTGGCCGTTTTATGGGTGTGTGAAAAAACGCTGCCGTTTCTGGGAAAAACGCGGGAGTGGCTGAAGAAACGGGGGAGTGTCTGGGCGAACGCTGGGTGTGTTTGTGACATCAAACCAGGAACGACAAGTACTGAACTGATCGCACTGGAAGAGTAAGTCTCGAGCTACTCAGAAACTGCAAAGAAAAATCTTTTCGCAATATTGCGAATACTTCGTTCGCAATTCAGCTAAGCTAAGATTCACTCCCAGAGGGCGGCGGCTTAGCGTGTGCACTGCTGTGAAAAGCGGCTAGCGAGCGAACAACTCGGAATGAGGGCCAATGCGCTTAATGTTTATTAACTATTGTATTGTACATGTAATAAAAATTATTGTACTATTTTTTAATTATTCATTATTAAATTGGCTCCAATCATACATTCATAAAAAACTTAGGATGGTGATATATGACAAATTGCATTTGGAAATTGCTTTTTTTATGTACAAATTTTGGTGAATTTATAACAAAGAATATTCATAAAAGGGGGCAATTTTACATATAGTTGCTTGTTAAATTCACTCATAGTCTTAAAATCTACCCTAAAATTATAATAATGCAATATACTGTAACATTATAGTTTAGTCTTTGCTTTTAGCAAGTACATTGTGCCTCTATAGTATCTTACTGTTAAAAAAGATAGATGTAGTGATACAAAAGTCAATGATTCTTTTGACACAACCTTTGAAGTCCTCTTTTAATGACACAATGTCAAAAAGATAAGACCAGTTTCTGTGTTACTAAAATGTCCAGGTGCATTAATGTCTACTCTTTTAAAAATGATCCTATTGGCACACTGGTGAAGGGCAGCATGAATGATTAATGGCACCATTTATCCCTCTTGTCAGACACCCAAGCAGGAAGAAATAAAAGTAAACAGTACTGTACAGTATTTGCTTTTCCAAACCTAAAAACAAATACATTATTGAGGGTGTATATAGTTTCGTCATTGTGGGTGGGTGGGGAAAAGTAGTGTTAAGGTGCAGTGTGTTTGGAATCCTTCTCTAGTCAACAAATACAAAATGAGTAGTTCATTCATTTTTATGTATTAACATTTATTTATTTACATCCAGCATATTCCCTTGTGCTTTGCCATTGGGATAAAATCAGTAGTAAAATGAGAGTGGGTGATACCAGACAGACAAAGAGGTAAAATGGTTTTGCTTTAAAGGTTAAAATATTAAAGAGATAGGCATTTTATACATAAAGCATATGCGTAATACATATTGCAAATTGGTACATCCAGATTTAACTTGTTGTGAATTAGAGAACCATAGAGGCACTTGCAAAATTCTGTTCTTTCAGTACTTGTTAATTTGTACTTTTCTTATTTACTATTAATATACAGTACATTACATATAGATGTAACCTCATACATCTAGCCTCAATACGCCATACAGTACCAGACACCTGGTGTGAGTGAGCCATCAGGTCCTGTGTACAGCTACTAACATTTGGCATATATTTTTTTTAAATGCATCTTTCTCGCAATATGATGTGACTTGGACACACCAGGGATTGTGCTGATTAATGTGACAAATTGTATAGCTGTGTGCAACTGAGTCTGTATACTGAGCACAATGGAAATTGGCATGAAAAAGAGCTGCTGCATTGTATACAGATTCAGAGACTCAGTAACACACATATATAAAGTGTTGCATATCAAATTAAGCAACACCTGGTGCATGCTCTTCATGTTGTATTCCGTGACACCCTAGCAGAGCTCAAGGGACCTGGCACACTGAGAGGGGCTATTTGGTGCGACTGGAACATCTGTATGAAATCCATAACATGAAAAGTAGATATTAAAATTACAAACTATACTACATTGAGTGTCAGTTTCTAATAATGGATCTCATTACAAGTTACAACATCAACATTAATAAAGAAAAGAGAGCAGCAAACAAAATAATTATTTTTCTTAGAAAAATACAATCATAAATATCACTTTACAATTACTACGAGCTGAACAAAAGATGATGATAATGAATAGGCGCACTACACCCCACATCAACAGCACAAAAAGTCTCTCAGAAGTTACACCTAACTTCAAGCAGATACAATAAAGACAAAATAAGAGACTTCAATAGGCGTAATATGAGGTTCCATAAACACAAATGGGAGTCCTTCAATCCAACCAAGGTGGATGTAATTTTTTCCTCAGAAGTCTCTTTGTGTGATAAAGACAGTCCCCGAAATTCTTAGTTCTCTTATTCCTTCCAGATAGATTCACTTTAGAGGTTTATTCGCAATATACCCAAAAAGAAAAGAAACGATAATAGTGTAATCCTGTATATATTAATAATAAGGGAATAGTGTAAAGATGCACTTACATTCCAGAATTTAAATGAAGGCATATATCTCACGTAATAGTGAGTAATTCCCAGGACCAGAGATGGTTCTTTCTCTCTTTTTGAAGATGGATTCTACTGGGTGATCTGGATTACAAATGGTTGCCCCGAGGACCCTGGGACCCTGGATCTGGTGAGTAGAATTTATTCAACAGGTACCCCTTGGATTCTACTGGAGAAGAGGACCGACTGCAGCCACCAGGAAAGAGACACAAGTAACAGCCAAATCCAAAATTTTGGATTTGGCTGTTACTTGTGTCTCTTTCCTGGTGGCTGCAGTCGGTCCTCTTCTCCAGTAGAATCCAAGGGGTACCTGTTGAATAAATTCTACTCACCAGATCCAGGGTCCCAGGGTCCTCGGGGCAACCATTTGTAATCCAGATCACCCAGTAGAATCCATCTTCAAAAAGAGAGAAAGAACCATCTCTGGTCCTGGGAATTACTCACTATTACGTGAGATATATGCCTTCATTTAAATTCTGGAATGTAAGTGCATCTTTACACTATTCCCTTATTATTAATATATACAGGATTACACTATTATCGTTTCTTTTCTTTTTGGGTATATTGCGAATAAACCTCTAAAGTGAATCTATCTGGAAGGAATAAGAGAACTAAGAATTTCGGGGACTGTCTTTATCACACAAAGAGACATCTGAGGAAAAAATTACATCCACCTTGGTTGGATTGAAGGACTCCCATTTGTGTTTATGGAACCTCATATTACACCTATTGAAGTCTCTAATTTTGTCTTAATTACTACGAGCTGCCAAACTAGCTACAGTAATTACATGTTCAGATCAGTGACACACTGCTACTTTTCACTTCCCACTTAGAGAACAGCAGCGCTGGGACCGGCAGCCAATCAGAAGAAGTTATGTACCAGCTCATCGCAGTTGCTTCTAATCGCGTGCTGTTCTGCAAGCTGTGATTGGCTCATGGACTGCACCAAGATTAAACTGCTGCCACCATATGCGCTGGGACCCGATCAGAAATCTTTGTGCCTCCACTTGGAGAGAGGAGCTACAGTAGGTGAGAGAGGGAATTGGGGAGAGGGGCTAGGGGTTAGATAAAAAGCATTTAGTGAGAGGTGCAGGAAGAGAGAAGTGGGCAGTGAGTGGGGGAGGGAAACAGAGAGTGGGGAAAGGAAGTAGGCAATGAGAAGTGCAGGGGTTTAGAGAGAAGAAGTGGCTCATAGGGTAGCAGGAGCAGTGAATGGTAGTTGCAGGGGGTGAGTAAAATAGACAGATGGAAGTGATCAGACACAAAGGAGAGCATGTAGGGCATAAGAGGGTTACCTATGATGATGCGGGAGGGGGATTCAATACAAATTTTCCTACCTCCAATTTGAAATTCCCAATTCGTTCGCTGTTTCACATATTAGGATACAATTTTGATAGACATTGCTAAAGAATAAATCACACAAAAAAGAAAAAGAAAGCAATTTTGCAGTACACTTTGACCAAATAACATTATAAAACTTATATTTATTAAAATTCTGAATATATGTACAGTATATCACCGGAAATGGTGAAGCATTAAAATACAGTGTACAAAAAGTGAAAGAAAAAGGTGTATTAAAATTCTTATAAAACACCTCTGGCTGCTGCATTTTCTTACTGCTTTGATATCAGTTATTTATTAGTATATGTTATTAGTATATTTAGGCTACTTTGCCTTGTTAGAAATGTATATAACGTATATAGAAATTTATATTATTGTGGAAGAGAAAAATCTAATCTCACTAAGTAAAGTATACACTTAAAGCAATGAGAAAGCACTGATAAGTCTGTACCAGGATTGATTGATTGATTGATTGATTGATTGATTACTACCTGCATCATAAAATCCTTTATATACATTTCTAACCAAGCAAATTAGCCTAAACATACTAATAAAATATACTAATAAATAACTGATATCAAAGCAATAAGAAAATACAGCAGCCAGAGGTATTTTGGGGGTCATACCGAGTTGATCGTAGCTGTGCTAAATTTTACACAACTACGATCATGAACTTAGACATGCGGGGGGATGCGCAACACAGGGCTAGTCCGCCCCGCATATCAGTGCCAGCCCCCCCACACACACACAAATACAGAAGCATCGCACAGCGGCGATGCTCTTGTATTTGTGGAGTAACTCTCGGCCAGCGCAGCTCCTGCGGCTGGCCGGGAGTTGTGTGTCGCTGCCGCTGGCCGCAGCGGCTGCGTGAGGCATCTTGCATCCGCCGAAGCACCCCCCCCCCAACAGACCGGCCACTCCTGCGTTTGCCGGACCGCACTTACTAAATGGCGGCTTAACGCCGCCGTTCAGCCCCTTCCCACCCAACGACTGCCTCTGTCTCAGAGGTATCACTAGGCAGCGATGACTGCCATGTGCCAGCACACTGCGGTGCCGGTGCACTGCAGTGCCGGTGCACTGCGGTGCCAGTGCATGCGCAGTTCCGACCCGATCGCTGCGTTGCTACAAACTGCAGCAAGCGATCGGGTCGGAATGACCCCCTTTATAAGAATTTTAATACGTTTTTCTTTCACTTTTTTCACACTCTATTTTAATAATTCACCATTTCTTATGACATAGGTATATTCAGATTTTTAATACATATCAGTACAGATTTGCCTTTTATAATGTTATTTGGTCCAAGTGTATCCACAAAATTACTTTCTTTTGTGCCTTTTTTGTGTGATTTATGTCTGTTAAAAAGCAGTGAGTAGCACCTCCTAAGAGTGGATTATCTCTAGAAAAAATAATTCAACTTAATTTATTATATGTATCTATGAGAAAGGGAACTATGAGATTCTATTATTATATTTCATTACTGGTGTGGGATTTATTCTTGTGTGTGTATAAAATTGCTAAAGAAAAGTTGAACATGAAGAACTGTAGGCTTTTTAGAGTTGTATGTTACTTCATAATGAACCCAAACTTTAATATGTATAAAAGTAATAACTTTGAAATAATAAGACCATTGGGAAAAAGGCTATTCAAATGGTCAAATTGATTTGCAGGAATTAGGTACATAAAAAGAATTAGGCCTGTGTAGTGCAACATAAAATTCTACTTCAGTAGAAATTACATAGTCAGGCATGAAAACTGTTATTTATACAATTTATGTACTAAACAGTAGAAAAAACACTTCATGATTAAGCAAGCAAAATTTATAAAAGCAAGATGGATATAAAAATTAAATGGGTGGAGTAACAATAAATGCAAACAGAATATTTTATTAACACAACAAAATTTGCACATTGCATAAACATTTCAAGCATACAAAAAACAATAAAATGAAGCAAACTAGATCATGTATATATTTAATACATTAACATATTAGTTTACATCATAAAATTATTTAAATGTTTCCCATGTTATTATTTGTACAAATAAACTATTAGCAATAGACTTCAGTATTGCACAGCAGGTAATAATTGCAAACAAACAAACAAACAAACAAACCCATTAAAAGTAAAGTAACATGAAGGGTTAAAAGTCTCCTGTCTTGTGGTATATTATTCACAATGCGGGTAATTCCAAGTTGATCGCAGCAGGAAATTTTTTAGCAGTTGGGCAAAACCATGTGCACTGCAGGGGAGGTAGATTTAACATGTGCAGAGATAGTTAGATTTGGGTGTGGTGTGTTCAATCTGCAATCTAATTTGCAGTGTAAAAATAAAGCAGCCAGTATTTACCCTGCACAGAAATAAAATAACCCACCCAAATCTAACTCTTTCTACACATGTTATATCTGCCTCCCCTGCAGTGCACATGGCTTTGCCCAACTGCTAAAAAAATTCCTGCTGCGATCAACTTGGAATTACCCCCAATATGAAATGCTACTGCTACTAACATTTGAATAACAGATTTGAAAATATTTTATACTAAACTCTGTCCACTGTAATGGTCCGTAAACATTAGACAATGGCCCTCATTCCGAGTTGCTCGCTTGCTAGCTACTTTTAGCAGAAATGCAAACGCAAAGCCGCCGCCCTCTGGGAGTGTATCTTAGCATAGCAGAATTGCTAACGAAAGATTAGCAATTCTGCTATTAAGTATTTCCTTGCAGTTTCTGAGTAGCTCCAGACCTACTCCTAGATTGCGATCACCTCAGTCCGTTTAGTTCCTGGTTTGACGTCACAAACACGCCCAGCGTCGGGCCAGCCACTCCTCCGTTTCTCCAGCCACTCCTGCATTTTTACCTGGCACGCCTGAGTTTTTTAAGCACACTCCCTGAAAACGGTCAGTTTCCACCCAGAAACACCCACTTCCTGTCAATCACACTACGATCTGCAGAGCGATTGAAAAGCTTTGTTCGCCCGTGAGTAAAATAGCATCGTTTTGTGTAAAAATACTTAGCGCGTGCGCCCTGCTGTGCATACGCATGCGCAGAACTGCCGGATTTTAGCCTATTAGCAATTCTGCTAAAAATAGCGAGCGAACAACTCGGAATGAGGGCCAATGTCGCTCTGTGATCGACGTCGTCTTATGTTTCCCCTCCCGAGCCGGCTGGTCGGCGGCCGACTGTACACACTGAGCAATATGACCGCTCATATTGCTCAGTGACATCACGCCTCTGCCAGCCCTGCAGGCAGGTCGTGGACGACAGTCCAGATCCTGCATGCATGCACTGGCGACAGCGACGATCGTTGCTGACCCAAGGGGGCGCGCATCGGTCGTCGCTGGTGGCATTCACACTTGCAGATAAAATGAGCGACGTTGCTCAGGGAGGGGGAAAATTATGACGTCACTCATTTTATCGGCAAGTGTGTATGGCCCTTTAATGCAAGATATTTACTAAACATATATCAATACATGCAATATTTATGCATGCAAGTAAGCATATCTGCCAGCCCCTATGTTCTGGTTTTTAATTCTAAATCAATGTTCAGGTTCTGGATTTCATATAAAATGGTCAAAAACAGGTAAGATCTTGTAATGGGTACTTTCATTTCCTACATTACTATTTATTAGAGATGAGCGGGTTCGGTTCCCTGAGAACCGAACCCTACCGGACTTCACTACCAGAGCCCAGATCTTGTAATGGGTACTTTCATTTCCTACATTACTATTTATTAGAGATGAGCGAATTCGGTTCCCTGAGAACCGAACCCTACCGGACTTCACTACCAGAGCACAGATTGGAGCCCGGCTCAGGTTTTTCCGCCAGACTCGGAAACCAGAACAAGGAAAAATGTCATCATCACACTGTCGGATTCTTGCATGTGTTTTGGATTCCATATAAGGAGCCGCGCATAGCCACTATATTCACTCCGGAATTGGAAAGTGTAGTGGAAGGACGTGTCTCTGTCCTCAGTGTCTGTGCGGGAGGGAAGTGGGGTGGTGATTCCAGTGCTGTCTTGTGCTGCTCAGTCCAGAGTAGTGTCCTATGCTGCATCAGTCCAGTCACAGTGGTGGTGTCCTCTGCTGCCATATGTCCAGTGTATCTGTATAAGTCCAGTGCAGTGGTGCTGTGTTGTCATGCATCAGTACAGTGGTAGTGTCTTGTGCTGCATCAGTCCAGTCACAGTGGTGGTGTCCTCTGCTGCCATATGTCCAGTGCTGCTGTATAAGTCCAGTCCAGTGGTGCTGTGTTGTGCTGCATCAGTCCAGTGATGGTGTCTTGTGCTGCATCAGTCCAGTCACACTGGTGGTGTCCTCTGCTGCCATATGTCTAGTGCTGCTGTATAAGTCCAGTCCATTTTAGTGGTGCTGTGTTGTCCTGCATAGTCCAGTGGTGGTGTCCCTGTGCTGATGTATAAGTCCAGGAGTACTGCCATATAAGTCCAGTGATACTGCCGTATATGTCCAGTGATACTGCCCTATAAATCCAGTGATACTGCCGTATAAATCCAGTCCAGTGGTACTGTTGTATATGTCCAGTAGTACTGCTGTATAAATCCAGTGATACTGCCATATATGTCCAATTGTACTGCCGCATAACTCCAGTGGTACTGCTGTATACATCCAGTCCAGTGATACTGCCGTATAAATCCAGTGATACTCCCATATATGTCCAGTGGTACTGGCGTATTAATTCAGTAATACTGCCGTATGTGTTTAGTGGTATTGCCATAAAATTCCAGTGATAATGCCATATATGTCCAGTGGTACTGCCGTATAAATCCAGTGGTACTGCCGTATAAATACAGTCCAGTGATACTGCCGTATATGTCCAGGTGCACTGCCATATAAATCCAGTGATACTACCGTATATGTCCAGTGGTACTGCCATATAAAACCAGTGGTAATGTCATATAAATCCAGTCCAGTGATACTGCCATATAAGTCCAGTGGTACTGCCGTATAAGTACAGTGATACTGTCTTATTATAATTCCAGTACAGTGGTACTGCCATATAAGTCCAATGGTACTGCTGTATAATTCCAGTGATACTGCAGTATAAGTCCAGTGGTATTGCCGTATAAATCCAGTCCAGTGGTACTGCCGTATAAGTGCAGTGGTACTGCCACACAATTCCAGTGATACTGTCGTATATGTCCAGTGGTACTGCCATATAAGTCCAGTGATACTGCTGTATAAATCAAGTCCAGTGGTACTGCCGTATAAGTCCAGTGGTACTGCCATATAATTCCAGTGATACTGCCGTATACGTCCAGTGTTACTGCCATATACGTCCAGTGATACTGCCGTATAAATCCAGTCCAATGGAACTGCCGTATAAGTCCAGTGGTACTGCCGTATAAATCCAGTCCAGTGGTATTGCCGTATAAGTCAATTGGTACTGCCATATAATTCCAGTGGTACTGTCATAAACTGTCCAGTGGTACTGCCATTTAAGTCCAGTGGTACTGCCATATAAATCTAGTCCAGTGGTGCTGTCGTTTAAGTCCAGTGGTACTACTACATAAGTCCAGTGATACTGCTGTATATGTCCAGTGGTACTGCGATAAAAGTTCAGTGTTACTGCCGTATAAATCCAGTCCAGTGGTATTGCCGTATAAGTCAATTGGTACTGCCATATAATTCCAGTGGTACTGTCATAAACTGTCCGGTGGTACTGCCATTTAAGTCCAGTGGTACTGCCATATAAATCTAGTCCAGTGGTGCTGTCGTTTAAGTCCAGTTGTACTACTATATAAGTCCAGTGATACTGCTGTATATGTCCAATGGTACTGCGATAAAAGTTCAGTGTTACTGCCGTATAAATCCAGTCCAGTGGTACTGCCGTATAAGTCCAGTGGCACTGCCATATAATTCCAGTGGTACTGCCACAAACTGTCCGGTGGTACTGCCATTTAAGTCCAGTGGTACTGCCTTATAAATATAAACCAGTTATGGGGCAGTTGTCTGAGGGGGCAGTTGTCTGAGTTTAGAAATATACGAAATATACGAAGTTTTGAAATTACAAAGTTAGGAAATTTTAAAAAGAACAGTTAAACCAACAGTTAGTCTACATATATCTCACTGAATATGGACTGATCAGCTTTCTATATATCTTTTCATCTCACAGGTATGTCGATTTCTGCTTGCTGATAAGTACACCTCTGCAATAACCCACAGACATCTCCATGCTATATTTTCAAATGTATGTCGATTTCTGCTTGCTGATAAGTACACCTCTGCAATAACCCACAGACATCTCCATGCTATATTTTCAAATGTATGTCGATTTCTGCTTGCTGATAAGTACACCTCTGCAATAACCCACAGACATCTCCATGCTATATTTTCAAATGTATGTCGATTTCTGCTTGCTGATAAGTACACCTCTGCAATAACCCACAGACATCTCCATGCTATATTTTCAAATGTATGTCGATTTCTGCTTGCTGATAAGTACACCTCTGCAATAACCCACAGACATCTCCATGCTATATTTTCAAATGTATGTCGATTTCTGCTTGCTGATAAGTACACCTCTGCAATAACCCACAGACATCTCCATGCTATATTTTCAAATGTATGTCGATTTCTGCTTGCTGATAAGTACACCTCTGCAATAACCCACAGACATCTCCATGCTATATTTTCAAATGTATGTCGATTTCTGCTTGCTGATAAGTACACCTCTGCAATAACCCACAGACATCTCCATGCTATATTTTCAAATGTATGTCGATTTCTGCTTGCTGATAAGTACACCTCTGCAATAACCCACAGACATCTCCATGCTATATTTTCAAATGTATGTCGATTTCTGCTTGCTGATAAGTACACCTCTGCAAAAACCCACAGACATCTCCATGCTATATTTTCAAATGTATGTCGATTTCTGCTTGCTGATAAGTACACCTCTGCAATAACCCACAGACATCTCCATGCTATATTTTCAAATGTATGTCGATTTCTGCTTGCTGATAAGTACACCTCTGCAATAACCCACAGACATCTCCATGCTATATTTTCAAATGTATGTCGATTTCTGCTTGCTGATAAGTACACCTCTGCAATAACCCACAGACATCTCCATGCTATATTTTCAAATGTATGTCGATTTCTGCTTGCTGATCCCTGCAAACTATAACTTTGATCTCTATTCACACCAATGTATATTTTAGCAGTGTATGTAATTGTATTTGTAGAATATTAGTACTTGCTTATAGCTGATATTATCTCTTGTATAGATGTGGGTCAGTGGAGTGGAGTTTATTAGCATACATGGCCTGGTGTTTACTTAACACAGGGTAATATAATTCCTTTGATTAGATGTCCAATTAGCTTCAGCTGAAGCCTTTGTAAATTAGAACTAGTATATGTTAGCATTCAGTTATGGGGCAGTTGTCTGAGGGGGCAGTTGTCTGAGTTTAGAAATATACGAAGTTTGGAAATTACAAAGTTAGGAAATTTTAAAAAGAACAGTTAAACCAACAGTTAAACAAACATTGAAAAACATTGGAAAGCAGGTAAATCTACCATTTAATTAACAATTTCCATAAGCATTTTCCTATCTATACTTTACTCTTTATAAATACCATGCTCCACAAACTGTTTTTCTTCATAGCACTTCATGGTATCCTCTATAAAATGACATCGTCCTTCACTATTCCTGTTATTTATCGCTCTGTACACATTGCAGCCTCATTAATCCACTCCCCTCTTATTAACACTCATGAGCTTTTAACCTATCTATGTACACTAACTGTCACATCCTCTACCTGTCACCATAAGAAACTATCACACACCTCCCCTAACTATACCTATCTCTCTCTTCTTCTGCTTCTACTAGCTGGTGACATATCCCCAAATCCAGGTCCAATCCACATACCACGCTCACATTCAGCTGATTCACAACAGAATATAAAATCAACAAACCTTATCAACATCACTTGTCTCCCATCTACCTCCAAGTCACTAAAATGTGCTTTATGGAATGCACGCTCTGTTTGCAACAAATTAACAGCTATTCATGACCTTTTCATAGCAAAAAAATTCAATATGCTGGCTATAACAGAAACCTGGCTCACACAATCAGACACTGCATCCCCTGCTGCACTGTCACATGGTGGCCTCCACTTCACACACACCCCCAGGCCTGGTAACATCAAAGGAGGGGGTGTTGGAATATTACTATCCAAATGTTACACGCACATTGTTTTACCACCTGTTCCCTCACTCACATTTACATCCTTTGAAGTACACTCTATTAGGATTTTCACCCCTTTCTCTCTGCGTGTTGCAGCTATCTATCGCCCACCTGGGCAACCCAAAAAGTTTCTGGAAGATTTTTCTGCATGGCTCCCTCACTTTCTATCCTCTGACATCTCCACCATCATTATGGGTGATTTCAATCTCTCTATTGACAGTCCACAATCTCCCCATGCCTCTAAACTACTTTCTCTAACCTCCTCTCTTGGCCTCTCCCAATGGACTGACTCCCCTACTCATCAGGAGGGCCACTGCCTTGATCTTGTATTCACCAGACTATGCTCTGTTTCTGAACTCACTAACACTCCTTTCCCTCCCTCAGATCACAACCTTATAACATGCATGCTCTCCTCCATTACTTCAAACTCCATGTCCCTAAAGTCTACAAGGACACCTCTTACCCGCAGAAATATTAACGCTATTAATTTTCAACAACTATCTACCTCTCTGCAACCACTGCTTTCACCAATTTCTACATTCACCTCTCCAGAGACTGCTGTGTCACACCTTAACCAAACTCTAGTAACAGCACTTGATGAAGTGGCTCCAGCTACCCATCACACTCCACGTAGACTTAGATGTCAACCGTGGCACTCTAAATACACTAGACACTTACAAAAACTCTCAAGAAAAGTTGAACGCCAGTGGCGTAAATCTCGTAGTTCAAGTGACTTTCTCACATATAAGACCACCTACCACTCTTATCGTACTGCTCTGGACACTGCCAAACAAACATATTTTCAATCTCTCATGCAGTGATTACTCCCATTCTGAAAAAACAAAACTCTGACCCGAACTCTCTCTCTAACTACCGTCCCACCTCTCAGCTCCCATGCCCCTCCAAGCTACTGGAGAGACTTGCCTACACTCGCCTCACACACTTTCTTAACTCACACAGCCTACTGGACCCACTTCAGTCAGGATTTCGTGCCCAACACTCCACAGAGACAGCACTGACTAAGGTAGTGAATGATTTGGTCACTGCTAAATCTAAAGGACATTTCTCTCTCCTTATTCTCCTTGATCTCTCTGCTGCTTTTGACACTGTTGACCACTCTCTTCTCATACAAACACTACAATCCCTAGGTATTCAGGACACAGCCCTTTCTTGGTTCTCATCCTACCTATCTAATCGCTCCTTCAGTGTTCGTTTCTCTGATTCCACCTCTACTTCGCTACCTCTCTCAGTTGGAGTACCGCAAGGCTCAGTCCTAGGTCCTCTGCTTTTCTCTATCTATACCACATCTCTTGGCAAACTAATCAACTCTTTCGGATTTCAGTACCATCTGTATGCGGATGATACTCAAATCTACCTATCCTCCCCTGATTTGTCACCATCTGTATTGGGCCGTGCCACTGAATGCCTTTCTGCCATTTCATCTTGGATGACATCTCGCCACCTCAAACTTAATATTTCCAAAACAGAATTAATTATATTTCCACCGGCCAATAGTAGTTTCCAACCTGATATCTCTATCACTGTTGAGAACTCTGCAATCACCCCTACCCCACAAGCTCGCTGCCTAGGTGTCATTCTTGACTCTGAACTGTCCTTTGTTACCCACATTCAATCTGTCTCAAGATCATGTTACATAAATCTAAGAAACATATCCAAAATACGCCCTTATCTTACACAAGACACAGCAAAAACTCTAATCCATGCTCTCATTATCTCCCGCATTGATTATTGTAATAGTCTCCTGACCGGTCTTCCCAAACATAGGCTCTCACCACTACAATCCATTTTGAATGCAGCTGCGAGGCTAATCTTCCTTGCCAGACGTTCATCGTCTGCAGATCCGCTCTGTCAGTCCCTCCATTGGTTACCGGTATTCTACCGTATTAAATATAAAATACTTTTACTCACATACAAGGCTATTAACCAAACTGCACCAACATACATCTCTTCACTCATCTCAAAATATCTCCCTACCCGACCTCTCCGCTCTGCACAAGATCTACGTCTCTCATCCACACGCATTACTTGTTCACACTCAAAATTACAGGACTTTATCCGGGCTTCACCCACTCTGTGGAATGCCCTCCCACGCACAGTAAGACTCGCCTCTAGTCTCCAAACCTTTAAATGTTCCCTGAAAACTCACCTCTTCAGACAAGCCTATCAAATTCCAGACCCACCCACATAACCTTCAGTGCTTCCCTATCTAATTACATCCTCTGTAGAGTATTCATAACATCACATATCTTGTCTTTCTGTAGTCTCACACCCTCCTGACACTTGGATAACTTTTTGGGGTATCATCATACAACCCATTAAGAACCTAGCAATCTGGTGCACCATTATGCAATAGGTAGCATCTATCCTTGTGTATCTATGCCTATCTCCCTATAGATTGTAAGCTTGCGAGCAGGGCCTTCCTACCTCTATGTCTGTCTGTTTTTACCCAGTTTTGTTCTATTACTGTTGTTCTAATTGTAAAGCGCAACGGAATATGCTGCGCTATATAAGAAACTGTTAATAAATAAAATAAATAAATAAAACCAGTGGTGCTGTCGTTTAAGTCCAGTGGAACTACTATATAGTCTAGTGATACTGCTGTTTATGTCCAGTGGTACTGCCGTAAAAATCCAGTGTTACTGCCATATAAATCCAGTCCAGTGGTACTGCCATATAAGTCCAGTGGTACTGCCATATAATTCCAGTGATACTGCCACATTTGTCCAGTGGTACTGCCGTATAAGTCCACTGGTACTGTCCTGTGCTGTATATTATTTACTCCAAATAAAGGGGTTATTAATATTTAATCCAGATAATTTTTGCAGGGTTTGCCCTGTGTGGTGTAGGGGTATGCTCTCCTGTGCCGCATATTGGTTAAATAAAGGGCAGACGAGATGGGCCAAGTGGTTCTTATCTGCCGTCAAATTCTATGTTTCTATTGTGTTATATAACTCCAGAAAAATAACGGAGAACAAAAATTTGGAGGAAAAAAAAGTGAAAGATCAAGAATCACTTCCTCCTAGTGCTGAAGCTGCTGCCACTAGTCATGACATATATGATGAAATGCCATCAACATTGTCTGACAAGGCCAATGCCCAATGTAATAGTAGAGGGCATGTAAAATCTAAAAAGCCAAAGTTTAGTAAAAAGACCCCAAAAAATTTATTGAAATGGTATGAGGAGAAACGTAAACTTGTCAATATGCCATTTATGACACGGAGTGGCAAGGAATGGCTAAGGCCCTGGCCTATGTTCATGACTAGTGGTTCAGCTTCACATGATGATGGAAGCCCTCATTCTCCCACTAGAAAAATGAAAAGAGTTAAGCCTAGAACTGTGCGTTCTAAGATGGTATCACAAATCCCCAAGGAGAGTACAAGTGTGTTGATGGTTGCAATGCCTGACCTTCCTAACACTGGACGGGAAGAGGTGGCTTCTTCCACCATTTGTACACCCTCTGCAAGAGCTGGAAGGAGCACCCACAGTCCAGTTTCTGATTGTCAAATTGAAGATGTTACAGTTGAAGTACACCAGGATGAGGATACATGTGTTGCTAGCGTTGAGGAGGAAGTTGATGAGGAGGCATCTGATGGTGATGTGGTTTGTTTAAATCAGGCACTGGGGGAGACAGTTGTTGTCCATGGGATGAATAAGCCCATTGTAATGCCTGGGCAAAATACCAAAAAAGCCACCTCTTCGGTGTGGAATTATTTCTACACAAATCCGGACAACAGGTGTCAAGCCGTGTGTTGCCTTTGTCAATCCGTAATAAGTAGTGATAATGACGTTAACCACCTACTGTAGGAACATGCTCCCTTATACGTCACCTGCTGCGCATCAATCAGAAGTCATTGTCAAGTTCAGACACTTTGGGTAAGAGCGTAAGCAGTACACTGACACCTAAATCCCTTCTTCCTCTTGTACCCAAGCTCCTGCAAGCCACACCACCTACTCCCTCAATGTCAACTTCCTCCTCAGTCAGGAACGTCAGTAAGTCCTGCAGGCCATGTCACTGGCAAGACTGAGGATTCCTCTCTTAACCGGGATTCCTCTGGAGGATCCTCGAGTGGTATGCCTACTGCTGCTGCCGCTTTTGTGGTTGCTGCTGGGAATCAATCATCATTCCAGAGGGGAAGTTGCATGACCACTTGTACTACTTCAAGTAAGCAATTGACTGTCCAACAGTCCTTTGCGAGGAAGACTAAATATGACAGCAGTCATCCTGTTGCAAAGCGGATAACTGAGGCCTTGACAGCTATGTTGGTGTGAGACATGCATCCAGTATCCACCATTATAGAGAACTGATGGAGGTAGTATGTCCACGGTACCAAATCCCATCTAGATTTTACTTCACTAGGCAGGCGATAGCAAGAATGTACAGAGACGTCAGAAAAAGTGTCCTCAGTGTCCTAAAAAATCTGGTTGCACCCGCTATCCACTTAACCACAGACATGTGGACAAGTGGAACAAGGCAGACTAAAGACTTTATGACTATATGACTGTGACAGCCCACTGGGTAGATGTATTACCTCCCGCAGCAACAACAGCAGTGGCACCAGTAGCTGCATCTTGCAAACACCATCGTTCCTATGCAGGCTACGCTGTGTATCACCAGTTTCCATAAGAGGCACACTGCTTACAACCTATTACGGAAACTGGGCCAGGTGTTTGTGCCACACACTTGTGTCGCTTAGCTTAGCCATCTAGCTACCTCACTGCACCTATTTTTCTTCTTTGCATCATGTGCGGTTTGGGGCCTATTTTTTAAATCTGCTATCCTGTCTGACACTGCTGTACCACTCCTAGATGGGTCAGGTGTTTATGTCGCTTAGCTTAGCCATACAGCAACCTCAGTGCACCTCTTTTTCTTCTTTGCATCATGTGCTGTTTGGGGCCTTCTTTTTAAATCTGCCATCCTGTCTGAAACTGCAGTGCCACTCCTAGATGGGCCAGGTGTTTGTGCCACACACTTGTGTCGCTTAGCTTAGTCATACAGCCACCTTGGTGCAACCTTTTGGCCTAAAAACAATATTGTGAGGTGTGAGGTGTTCAGAATATACTCAAAATGAGTGGAAATGAATGTTATTGAGGTTAATAATACTGTAGGAGCAAAATTACCACCAAATTCTGTGATTTTAGCTGTTTTTATGTTTTTTTCAAAAATCATCCAGATTCAAAACCAAAACCAAAACACGAAAGGGTGGTTTTGGGAAAACCAATCCAGATCCAAAACACGAGCAGAGATCCAGAACCAAACCCAAAACATGAAAACTGCCTGCCGCACATCTCTACTATTTATAGTATTAATGTAAATTTATAGTTACTTACTGATACATAGAATGGTACAGTAATTGCTCAAATCAATGAATTGTCTCATCACAGATGCCTGTAAGGGAGGGGTTAATCTAGACTAGAAAAATGAATTCCCTCTGAACACTGTGAATAGGATAGCAAAAGAGTCATACATACTGCATAATAATAGAAACACAGAGACCTCAGTTAATTACATTTGCAAACATCCACCAGCCATGGAATGTGTCTATGATCTGGTGGTTCTTATATTACATGATAATAGCACCATTGTTGAGTCAAACTGTATGTCTATTTATTTCTAAATTAAGACCTAACTCACCTGAAGGCACCCTAAAACCTCCAATATACTGAAGCACTACAAAGATCAGTTTGCCTTCCAGCTACTGATGCCCTATATGCATCTCAGTACAGTGATACACCAAACGGTAGTTGCTCAAATCAAATCAATTTATTGGCTAATCACAGGTGCATGTAAGGGTAGAGTTTAATCTAGATAAGGAAAAACTAACTAAATTCACTGTATCACTATCCAGAGAGACACTTCAGTGACAGAGAAAGCCACATTTGTAGCTAAAGTCCTTGGTTGTTTGGAACCCCACAAAAGAATGCATTTTGGCTGTTGCCACTTAGGCTGCAAAGTAGTTTTTATTAAAATTTTTGTAATAGTCACCTTCATAACAGTGGAAATGAAACATACAATCATTATTATAGTCATCATACTCATCACTGTGTCACAAATTGTGATGTTACAGAATGTATTCTGACAGGTCACTTATTTGTATCCCAGATTAGATATCTGTGTCCTGCAGCAGCACTACCGTATCTATGTCTCATTGCGGCCTCCATGATTTCCTCAAGCTATGAGTGCAGTTTCTCCCTCAGTGCCAGGTACTGTGGGCAGCCATGATAGTCTGGATCAGGTGATCGATCAAACAACAACCAGGAATCACCTTGTGATCACATGACACTATCATAATCCCTGGAAGGCCTGGGGTATAGAAGGACTTCCTTGTGAGTCAAGAATCGCCAGTGCAATGCTGTTTTACCCTGCTAAACCACTTCCTGAAAGCTCCTGCAGATTATCATCCATATCTTTTTGCTACATTACTGGCTCCTGTATTCCAATGCCATTCTAGTGACACTCTGGTGACTCCTGCATTCCGGTGCCATTCCGCTGTCTCCTGTAATCCGGTTCCATTTTGGTGTCTCCTGCATTCCAGCTCCATTCTATTGACTCCTGCATTCCAGCTCCAGTCTGGTGACTCCTGCATTCCAGTTCCATTCTGGTGACTTCTGCATTCTTGTTCCATTCCGGAGTCTCGTACAGTCCAGTTCTACAGTATTCGTAAACTGTGTGTTCAGTGTCTAAGTTCTCTACAGATTCCAGCTGCACCTCCAGTATACAATTGCCAAAAGCTACTCCTCCTCTATCAACCTCACACAGTTGTCACTATTTCCTTTACTGTCCATAAGTCGAAACTATCTTAGACCATCCAGTTTCCCAAAACTTGCGTTCACAGGCAAACACAAATGTGACTCTCTGATGTTAATAAGATTATTCTCATTACCCAATATTAGTTCATCCCCATTGAGATCTAGCATTACAATCATCTTGTGATTGGTGGATATCGTTCTCCTCAAATAATTTTAGTTCATTTTGGAGTACACCAGTTTCAAAACATTTCTGGTAGTAACTTACTACTGTACATCGATTGCTCATAGTTTTTTCTGTGGTGCCCAACATTCAGATAACAGTATTACACAACTAGTTTAATCAAATGGCATCAAATCCCAACCCCCTCCCACTTAGAATGCAAAGGGAAATGCTAAATTTTGTATTACTGTAAACCTTGAACATTCTACTTCTAGAAACTGTATCAGTTTATGACATGGTAGAGATGTTAAGGTTTTTCCGGACAATAGCAGTAAGTGAAATGGTAGACATATCAGTTCTGAATTAATCCACCAACTTGCCCACAAGGATCAACAGTATTTGTATTTTAATCTTAATCAGGGTAATTTTAAATGAAAGACATGAGATAGCACTTAAATCTAGTATCAAGAATGGTTGACAAAATGTGATTATTGTTTTTCAAGATCTTGTAAACTCTTATGTTCTTGAAAAGTTAAAAATCAAGAACTTGATCAACAAGTCCACTATACTTAGCTGAATTGTTAGCTTTCATATCCAACTTCAGTTTCTCTAACTGCATTTCTGATCGTTTGATTAGCGGTTTTCAGGCTGCAATGTATGAGCTACTTTGTTTCTCACAATTGCAAATGGTTTCATTAGCTTGCAGCAACAAGTCATGTACCCTCCTCTCCCAATTTCATGGCTAGAGCTGTAGCTTTCCTGCTGTTCCTACAGTCACTCAAGGATAGAAAGTGTGGAATTCAACTTAATTGTTTTTTCTTGCTTCAATCATTTATTGTGAATAAGTAGTATTATCTGCTAGCGCTGAGAGAATGAGGAGTATGATGATAATGATGATGCTACAGGCAATGCAGCTGAGGACAATACACCTACCTAGTGGGTTGTCACAGTCATTTAGTATTTTATCTACAGTAAAAATCCTTAATTAAGTTGATAGTCAGTACATTGTTTTTGTCTAGGGAACTAATTACTTCGGTGTTAAAATCCTGAAATATCTGAGAAAATGAATCAAGATGGAATATGGTAACATGATCACATATCCTCAAATAATTGAGTAATAGCTGAAATACATGAAATTGTGTAACAACTAAAATTAGAAGCAAATCCAATGCCAAGATGTCTGTCATAGCTTTAGTGATTCACTATGCAACAGGATGTTACCTAAAAAATGCAGAAACTAGTGTTTCTGCTAGTGTAATGGGCCCATAAGTGATATTGAAGAGACCTCAGTAAGTCTTAAGATTAATTAAGGGCAGTTCAGAGGATAAAGGCATCTGTTTGGCACTGCATTATCTTGAGTGTATAAGTACTTAGTTCTTTAGTAATGCTTTGGGTGATAGATACTCCTGCTATGTGTTATACCACCCTCTCTTGTCTTTTATCATTTGCTGTGTATTTGTCTTATTTATGTTTACATTTGACTCCAGAAGGTACACTTACTAAAGTGCAAGTCTTACAAATGAGGATGTTGCCCTAATCAACCAATCAGATTTGAGATACAGGTTGAGTATCCCATATCCAAATATCCAAAATACGGAATATTCCGAAATACGGACTTTTTTGAGCGAGAGTGAGATAGTGAAACTTTTGTTTTCTGATGGCTCAATGTACACAAACTTTGTTTAATACACACAGTTATTAAAAATATTGTATTAAATGACCTTCAGACTGTGTATATAAGGTGTATATGAAACATAAATGAATTGTGTGAATGTAGACACACTTTGTTTAATGCACAAAGTTATAAAAAATATTGGCTAAAATGACCTTCAGGCTGTGTGTATAAGGTGCATATAAAACATAAATGCATTATGTGCTTAGATTTAGGTCCCATTGCCATGATATCTCATTATGGTATGCAATTATTCCAAAATACGGAAAAATCCGATATCCAAAATACCTCTGGTCCCAAGCATTTTGGATAAGGGATACTCAACCTGTATTATCTTCTTGTAGGTGCTAGATTAATGATAAGTGGAATTTGATTGGTTGCTATGGGCAACATCTCCATTCCTATAAACCCACATTTTAGGTCTGTCTGTAAAGCCAGATTAGGAAGGGGGAGGGGACAAGTAAACCCAGGCCCCTCATGCACAAGGAACCCCCTGGTCCCATAGGAAATTTTCACTTTCGTCTCAAGTCTTGCAGCTGCTGTTACATTGTTGCTGTCATCAGGACCAGCACTCAATGCTGCTGTCACTGTGCCAAACTGTTCATCTCTCACTGTGGAGAGTATGCCTATACTCCCTCCCCTCCTGGCTGAGACTCTGCCCCCAATACTCTATGAAACCTCACCCCTTTATCTAATTTCTACTATGTATTTGCTTTTTCTGCACTTGTCTCCACCCCTTCCTCTCTCCTTACCCTGTCTGTGACTGTGGGCCTAATTCAGAGTTGATTGCAGCAGCAAATTTGTTAGCAGTTGGGCAAAACCATATACACTTCAGGGGGGGGCAGATATAACATGTGCAGAGAGAGTTAGATTTGGGTGGGGTGTGTTCAAACTGAAATCTAAATTGAAGTAAAAAAATAAAGCAGCCAGTATTTACACTGTACAGAAACACTATATCACACCCAAATCTAACTCTCTCTGCAAATGTTTTATCTGCCCCCCCTGCAGTGAACATGGTTTTGCCCAATTGCTAACAAACTTGCTGCTGCGATCAACTCTGAATTACCCGTGTCTCTTCTTCTCTCCAAGCTCCAGTTCCATAGTCTGCTAAGACCTGGCAGCCTAATTCCTGCTAAAGTATATGGTGAAGTGTATGGGGTTACATTAATGCAGTGTGGGGGTGTATTACTGTTATCTGTGGGATTTATGTTAAGAGGATTGGGGTGTATTGACATTATGGGGGTATATCACTGCTATTTGTGTGGTGGGGTGGAGGTGCATTCATATTATGGGGTCTATTAAGTTATCTGGGTGGTGGAGTGGGGGTGTATTAACATTATGGGGGTATATTACTGCTATCTGGGTGGTGGGTTGGGGGTTGTATTAATACTGGGCCTGATCTAGAGGTGGATGAATCTGCAGTAGCAGCTTCATTACTGCGTGTTTAGGCTAATAACACAGCTGGTGGGCATCCTAATGTGACATATAGTGGCAGTAACGCAAATCTGTGGATGTACGCATGAAGATGTGCCATCAATCAAACATAGGTCGCAACATCAGACATTACAGCATCTCTGTGGTACTCAGACTGTCAATTGGATCATGGCTGACAGTGCCAGTTTAACTGCGTCTTTTTACACAGTACCTGTCATTGACAAAACTACCGCCATTAGCCACCCTCCAGTCACCTCTCATGACCTATTATCAAAACTGCATGGCTCTCCATGCAATGCTTATATGTGTCTACCAGTGGTAACTTTTGGGACACATTACATTATATTGGCCCCACTTGACATAGTGGTAAGATTAATACATTCATAGGATTCTGTACATTTACATCTCTACAGATCTGAAGGCTCAAACTTAGAAAACCAATACATAGAATGTGAAAAAAAGACAAACGGGAGATCCAGTCATCATAAATAACACAATGTCCCAGAGTAGACAGATAGGGCAGTATATCTACAAGAAGCATCATACAGATGTACTCTATGGTGATCAAATAAAAAATCCAATTTGCCTCCAGTCGCATAAGTGCCCCCTCCTGGTCAACCCCCCTGATGGAGACTGGTACCTGGTCAGTCATCTTGTATCTCAAGGTTGCTAATGGGTGTTTCAAATCCCTGAAGTGGCGATCAATTGGTTGAATGCATGCATGGCCCTCCAGGGCCTGCCTGTTAGCGCATCGCTATGCCACCATCCTCTCCTTCAATTGCTGAATCATTATGCCGACAAAAAGCCACATACTTATACAGGCTAGCACATGGGTAATTTTGATAATTTTGCCAGAGTGTGGATGCACAAATGGAATTGCCCACTTCAAGATAACCACATATGAAGCAGCCCACACATTTATAATTCCCAGACTTATTTTACATATGCAAAGTGTGTACTGTAGTAAGGCCCCTCTTGAAATGACTGGCTACAGATAGAAGGGTATTAATGTCCATCTAATAGGAAGTAGTTCTGAGTCAATGTCATTTACAAGAGTTGCAAATAGAACTCAATGTTGGGCCTTCATATTTACAGCTGTTCATAAGGAGTCTCCATGTAGCCTCTATCCCTCTACCATGGTGGATGTTAGTATAAAGATTGACAATGTCCATGGTGCAAAAATAGTTGAATCAGATACATCACCTAGAGCCTGGAGCCTGGTTAATAGATTAGTTGTGTCCTTGAGTTAGGTACTCTGTGACTGCAACAGCGGCTGCAGGTAATGATCCAGGTATCGTGAGATAGAACAGTACAGGGAACCCCTGGCTGAGATAATAGGCCATGTATTTCTAGAAATGATTAATGCAGACCACTAGTGGGTACTACATTAAACAAAGAAGCTTAGTGTGTGGCGCACTCTTTTATGTAATATTGTATGATTTTAAAATATAACTTTTATTTCATTTGTTAGAATAAATCTCTATGTCCAGGCATGTGAATGTATGTGATAGCCTGAGAGTAGAGCTACAAATAATGGTTGCCTCAATTTTCAATATTCAAATACTGATAAAAATTCCAGAATTAATATGGGGAATTAATTTACACTAACGTTGTCAAACCAAGTGATATATTTATGAAAACATATATATTATTATGCTGATGGCTATCATTTATGCCTATTAGCATGACTTATTCAGTCTAAGATCCTAGACATGAGTCTGACAAAAAAACTATTCTCTGGAAAAATATGTGTATAACTGTTTTGCATATTAGACCTACTTTGGTCGTAAAGCTACAAAAATGAAGAGAAAATATCATCCCCTTAAAGGTCGTAGGGGCTGTCCTCAGCTAGATGCAATGAAATATGTAGAAACTTTAAAATTATGATATGTAACATGTGTACATACTGTCTACCAGTCTATTTGTCCAGACTGTAGTGATCGTACATATGTAGATTTATTGAGTTTTGTATCCACAGTCGTAGCCCAAAAAGGAAGGAATAATGAGGACAGAGAATATATGAACTGTCTCATATGTACAATTAATCAGTTGGTATAATCATTGGTATAATCATTGATTCTCTCCATATTATTTCTTGTATATCCCTTCAGGTTTAAACAGTAGCAGTCACCACATATTAGAGGTATCCTTTGTTAGAAGAAAAAAACAAAACAGCAACATTTTCCATCTCTGATTGATAGAATAGTTTCAGTGACTCAATTCACAGAGAACATTTCTTGAGAAGATACACTCCAAACTTTTATACTTTTTGTATCATCTAATCAAGTTATCCAAATCTAATGATTTTCTAAAGAACACATACGCTCGTGCCCCGCTATTAATCTTCGTGCTGAAATTGCTGCAGGACGTGATCGCCGGATCGGGTGTAATTTCCCGTACTTCCGTTTGATCAGCGTCCACGGCCTGCTGCTAGTGTCAATTGTCGATGACGTACGTTTCACATATTGCTTGATCACATCTGGGACTCTATATATCTCTCAGTTATAATATCTATTTATTAAGAAATATATTGTTCATAAGGATTTGGAAGTAGCATTATACCAGCTATGAATAGTATGATCATTTCCACATATCCAATGTGTTCTTTAGAAAATCATTAGATTTGGATAACTTGATTAGATGATACAAAAAGTATAAAAGTTTGGAGTGTATCATCTCAAGAAATGTTCTCTGTGAATTGAGTCACTGAAACTATTCTATCAATCAGAGATGGAAAATGTTGCTGTTTTGTTTTTTTCTTCTAACAAAGGATACCTCTAATATGTGGTGACTGCTACTGTTTAAACCTGAAGGGATATACAAGAAATAATATGGAGAGAATCAATGATTATACCAATGATTATACCAACTGATTAATTGTACATATGAGACAGTTCATATATTCTCTGTCCTCATTATTCCTTCCTTTTTGGGCTACGACTGTGGATACAAAACTCAATAAATCTACATATGTACGATCACTACAGTCTGGACAAATAGACTGGTAGACAGTATGTACACATGTTACATATCATAATTTTAAAGTTTCTACATATTTCATTGCATCTAGCTGAGGACAGCCCCTACGACCTTTAAGGGGATGATATTTTCTCTTCATTTTTGTAGCTTTACGACCAAAGTAGGTCTAATATGCAAAACAGTTATACACATATTTTTCCAGAGAATAGTTTTTTTGTCAGACTCATGTCTAGGATCTTAGACTGAATAAGTCATGCTAATAGGCATAAATGATAGCCATCAGCATAATAATATATATGTTTTCATAAATATATCACTTGGTTTGACAACATTAGTGTAAATTAATTCCCCATATTAATTCTGGAATTTTTATCAGTATTTGAATATTGAAAATTGAGGCAGCCATTATTTGTAGCTCTACTCTCAGGCTATCACATACATTCACATGCCTGGACATAGAGATTTATTCTAACAAATGAAATAAAAGTTATATTTTAAAATCATACAATATTACATAAAAGAGTGCGCCACACACTAAGCTTCTTTGTTTAATGTAGTACCCACTAGTGGTCTGCATTAATCATTTCTAGAAATACATTGCACCTCCAGCTTAGTGGCGCACCTCCAACCTGTTGTTATTTTTGGGCCCTTTCTTTTGGGTCAAGCAATTCTTTCATTGGTTGGTTTTTCCTATAATCTATCATTAAATTGTTAATAAGTGCTTGTGCATTTTCCTTTGGACCTTGGTGTGTCTCTCTCTTGAGATAATAGGCCACCCTGGAGAATGCTCAGCAACCAAGTGCAGCTTAGGGTGGGTGTAAAAAATTGGTACCATTGGGAGGTGAACAGAGGAAGCCTCCACACATTTATTCGTGGTGATATTGCCTATTATTGAAGATTGAATAATCCGGTCAATCTCCAATTTAAAGCCCATCGTAGAATCCCCAAGCAACTTCTTATACACCATCAGCCCAGAGGAAGCTCTACCATAGAGCGAAATGCACATTGGTTAGCCGTGTGCCGCCAGTGCTATGTTAAATGTTTATAGCTCATAAGTGAATTGCCCTTACTGTATACCTATATGCCGTGTACTGTGTGGAGGAGATTTAGTGACAGGAAGCCTGGTTATGTACTTATATTAAAAATGTGCTAGTCATTTATGTACCATTGTTTTCGGACACACTGCCAAGCCTAATAATATATATCTATAAGAAGTAGAGTCAGTATATTTTGAGCTTAAAACACTACAGCAAATGATCTAATATATATATTAATCACTGACTCTCATATAACCTATTACTATTTATTTGCATTAGGAGCAGACAGCAATACCTGCAGCAATCATTACATCTAGTGCACATGATGCATGGGGAACTATAGAACTCCGTGCATAAAAGCACAGGAGTAGATGTATCTGGAAATATACTGGAACATCTAATATGATCTATATAAACTGACTGGTATATTACCTGGGACATATTT